>NC_134832.1:52603132-52653084 GCF_004210375.1 Tachypleus tridentatus | reverse complement strand
GAGATGTCTGGAACAATTAAGTATCTTCTAGAGATGTCTGGAACAGTGAATTGTTCATCAGAGTAGATGTCTTTTACATCAGGTAGTAATGTCTGGAACGGTGGTGTTCATCAAGTGGGTCTTTTTTACACGAGATGTCTGGAACAATTGCAGTGTTCATCTAATAGGTCTTTACATGGGGAGATGTCTGGAACAATGAGTGTTTGCATCAGGGTGGGTCTTTACATAGAGATGTCTGGAACAATTAGTGTTCATCAAGTGGACACAGTGTCTTTACATAAGAGATGTCTGGAACAATGGTGTTCATCAGAGGTGAGTGTCTTAGCACATGGAAGTGTCTTGGAACGGGTAATTGTTCATCAAGGGTGGGTCTTTACATAGAGATGTCTGGAACAATTAGTGTTCATCACAACCAGATGTTTTACATGGAGATGTCTGGAACAGTTAGTGTTCATCAAGTGGTCTTTACATAGACATGTCTGGAACAATTGAGGTGTTCATCAAACAGGTCTTTGTGCCAGAGATGTCTGGAACAATGGTGTTCATCAAATTGGGTCTTAACATGGAGATGTGTCTGGAACAATTAGTGTTCATCAAGTAGGTTCTTTACATAGAGATGTCTGGAACAATTAGTGTTCATCAAGTAGGTCTTTACACAGAGATGTTCCGGGAACAATTAGTGTTCTGTCAAGTAGGTCTTTACACAGAGTCAATATACAGATGTCTGGAACAATTAGTGTTCATCAAGTGGGTCTTTACATAGAGATGTCTGGAACAATTAGTGTTCATCAAGTGGTGGTCTTTACATGGAGATGTCTGGGAACAATTAGTGTTCATCAAGTGGGTCTTTACACACACATACATGTCTGGAACAATTAGTGTTCATCTAAGTGGTGGTCATTTACACATACATGTCTGGAACAATTAGTAATAGGTTCATCAAGTGGGGTCTCTTAAGCATAGAGATGTCTGGAACAATTAGTGTCTGCTAATCAAGTAGGTCTTTACATAGAGATGTCTGGAACAATTTCAGTGTTCATCAAAGTCAAGTCTTTACATAGGAGATGTCTGGAACAATTGTTTCATAGTGTTCCATCAAGTGGGTCTTTACATAGAGAGGATGTTCTGGAACAATTAGTGTTCATCGGTCCCCATGGCATGTCCCGTATCCAAGTGGGTCTTTACATAGAGATGTCTGGTTCAAATTAGTGTTCATCAAGTGGGTCTTTACATGCCGGCAGGTCCAGATGTCTGGATACCACATACATGACAACATTGTGTTCATCAAGTAGGTCTTTACATGATGAGATGAATACTGGAACAATTAGTCGTGTCCACATATACTACAATAAAAATGTCGGCGTCATCTCACCAGTGTCCGATGAAGTGTCTGGAACAGGTTAGTGTTCATCTGATTATAGGTCGATTTGAAGTGGGTCTCTGATAGATGTCTGGGAATTAAAAATGATTCAAGCGTGGGTCTTTGAGATGTCTGGAACGTGGGATTAAGTGTTCATCAGATGTGGAACCTGTTATCAAAGAGAGATGTCTAAGATGTCAATTAGTGTTCATCAAGTGAACAGGTCTTTACATATACATGTCTGGAACAATTAGAGATGTCCTTCATCAAGTGTTCATCTTACATAGAGATGTCTGGAACAATTAGTGTTCATCAAGATTAGGTCTTATCACACAGAGATGTCTGGAACAATTAGTGTTCATCAATGGTGCAGTCTTTACACAGAGATGTCTGGAACAATCTAGTGTTCATCAAGTGGTCTGTCATTACATAGAGATGTCTGGAACAAATTAGTGTTCATCAAGTGGGTCTGTTACACATGAGATGTCTTGAAACAATCAGTGGTTCATGGAACAAGTAGTCTTTACACAGAGATGTCTGGAACAATTAGTGTTCATCAAGTGGGTCTTTACATAGAGATGTCTGGAACAATTAGTGTTCATCAAGTGGGTCTTACCATACATGGAGATGTCTGGAACAATTAGTGTTCATCAAGTAGGGCTTACACATAGAGATGTCTCGGGAACAATTAGTGTTCATCAAGTAGAGGTCTTTACATAGAGATGTCTGGAACAACAATTAGTGTTCATCAAGTGGGTCTTAACATGGAGATGTCTGGAACAATTAGTGTTCATCAAGTAGGGTCTTTACATAGAGATGTCTGGAACAATTAAAGTTCATCAAGTAGGGTCTTTGCATAGAGATGTCTGGAACAATTAGTGTTCATCAAAGTAGGTCTTTACATAGAGATGTCTGGAACAATTAGTGTTCATCTAATAGGTCTTTACATGGAGATGTCTGGAACAATTAGTGTTCATCAAGTAGGTCTTTACATAGAGATGTCTGGAACAATTAGTGTTCATCTAATAGGTCTCTTACATGGAGATGTCTGGAACAATTAGTGTTCATCAAGTAGGTCTTTACATAGAGATGTCTGGAACAATTAGTGTTCATCTAATAGGTCTTTACATGGAGATGTCTGGAACAATTAGTGTTCATCAAGTAGGTCTTTACATAGAGATGTCTGGAACAATTAGTGTTCATCTAATAGGTCTTTACATAGAGATGTCTGGAACAATTAGTGTTCATCTAATAGGTCTTTACATGGAGATGTCTGGAACAATTAGTGTTCATCAAGTAGGGTCTTTACAAAAGAGATGTCTGGAACAATTAGTGTTCATCAAGTAGGTCTTTACATACAGAGATGTCTGGAACAATTAGTGTTCATCTAATAGGTCTTTACATGGAGATGTCTGGGTACAATTAGTATTCATCAAGTAGGGCTTTACAAAGAGATGTGTGGAACAATTAGTGTTCATCAAGTAGGTCTTTACATAGAGATGTCTGGAACAAATTAGTGTCTTCATCTAATAGGGCTTTACAAAGAGATGTCTGGAACAATTAGTGTTCATCAAGTGGGTCTTACATAGAGATGTCTGGAACAATTAGTGTTCATCAATGGGTCTTTACATGGAGATGTCTGGAACAATTAGTGTTCATCTAATTGGTATTTACACAGAGATGTCTGGTTGGTTGGTCTGTTTTATGGAGCAAAGCAACTATGCTATCTGCGTCAAACATCCGGTAGAAAGTTAAAATTAAATTAAAAGTATTAAAAATACATAAAAAAGAAATTAAGATAAAAAAAAACAAGGTATAATTCTTGAATCAAAAACATAAATAACATTAAAACCAATGTTTACATCTTGTCTACAGCAGTAAGAGAAAAACTACAACAATACAAAGTTGTAAAGGATTTCTGTAGCGCAACTGTAATTATCATGACTCATGGGACGACTAACGGGTAAGTTCAAACAGCAGCGTTAGTCACCTGAAGTTGACCTTTCCAGTCCTGGTGTCGAGTCATTTAACATTACGGCCATTTTCTAATTTCAAATGGAACTAGAGAGATTGTGATTCTTCAAAGGGAACCACATTAAAAAGGTATAATTAGAAATTTAAAACACTTCAATGACATTAAAAAGATTAATGGCCTTTAAAAAACTGAAAACTTTTTCAAGGTGGACAGTGTCACCATCATCAATAACACTGTCTAATGTTATGGACAAACCTTGGGACAGAACATGTTTAAAATAGTGCCGTCGTTGAGAGTCGTAACAACGACAAGAAAGTAAAATGTGGCTTACAGTGATTTGAGTGTTACACAAACTACACACTGGTGCAATAGTTCCAGATAAAAGAAAACGATGAGTTAAAAAACTGAGACCAATGCGTAGTCTAGTTAGAACAAGTTCCTCTTTCCGATCCTCACGGAAGCAAGACGGCCAAAGTCCAATATAGGGTTTTATTTTGAAAAGCTTGTTTTCACGTTGTTCACTCCGAGTCAACTGCCAACAGGCACGGAGCTGAGCCTTTAATATACAGGACCATAGTCCACGTATGGAACAGGCACAGCAGTGATAGTGCCAGAACAGATAGATTTAGCTGCAGTGTCGGCGAGCTCGTTCCCGCGAATACCAACGTGGCCCGGTATCCAAAAAATATGTTAAAGAAAAAAAATGGGGTAGTCGGTTTTGAATATCGGCGAGAACAGGGTGTGAACTAACGTGAAGTGATTCCAGGACCAGTAGAGAACTACTGCTCAGCTTCTACGTGATCCAGGACAAGAGAAATGGCGTACAGTTCAGCAGTGAACACAGAAGCTGTAGAGGGGATTCTGCGCGCAACCACTGAACCACAACAAACCATGTCAGAGCCCACAGAATCACCTGATTTCTAACCATCTGTATAAATATGAATGGAAAGATGGTTCGAACGATATTCAACAAATAACTGACAGTACTTCCAATCAGGAGTGTCTGCTTTTCTCAGATGGCTTAAGGATAGGTCACATTTGGGGACTGTAAGAAACCATGGTGGGATGGGCTGACCAGTGGATACAGCAATGTTATCCAAAGACAGACCCAATTCATCCAACTGCGCCTGGATACGAAGGCCAAAAGGAACAAACCAGATCATCTGTTCTGAAAAGTATGGCCCACTGAGGAGGAAAAACACAACCCCAGGTGGTGCTTTGGTAAGGAATAAAGTTTTGAAGCATTTAGTAAAGACAGTTTCAAACGGCAGAGGTGCAAAGATGGTTCATGAGACTCTGTGTATAAGCTCTGAACTGGGGAAGTGCAGAAAGCCCCAGTGCAGAGCTGAAGTCCTTGATGCTGAACGGGGTCCAGCATCTTTAAGCCCATAGACCAGTAATTCATGGTCTAGTTTCGATTGAATAAGAGCACGATATATCTTTAGCATAGTAGAGATCAGATGGTGGAGCGTTGTCTTGGAACCCACACTGGGTGGGCGAGAGAAGGTTGTTTGATTCCAGGAACCAAACAAGAGGAGTATTAACCGTCCTCTCTAAGGTCTTACAGAGGCAGCTCGTAAAAAAAATTGGACGGTAGTTTGAAGTAATCTTGGGATCCTTCCCAGGCTTAGAGAAAGGTAGGACAATAGCCTAGAGCCAAGCATTAGGAAAAACAATATCCTGCAAGATCCAGCTAAAAATCAGATGAATAACAAGAGAAGCTGGAGATAGATGGTGCAGCATTTCATAATGTACATCATCAGGTCCAACCGATGTACTGCCAGACCGATGAAGAGTCAGTCTGAGTTCCACCAGTGTAAAGGGACGATTACAGACATAGTGACAATCAGCTCGAAAGGAAAGAGTTGATCACCCTGCCCGAGTCTTGATGGCTAAGAAGGTAGTGGAAGAAGCATAAGTGCTAGATACCTGCCACAAGCTTTCACCGAGAGTATCAGCGATCTCCGGTATCAGCTAATTCTTGGCCATCAGAGAGCAAGATCGAGAGGAGGACAGAATTACATTGCCCACTGGCCTTTTGAATCTTCTCTCATATGACTTTGGAACTGGTGGTAGAATATATGCTGGTTGTTAACTTAATCCAAGAGTCCTTCTGGCTGTGACGTCTTACCCACCGAGCATGCGCACGAGCCTGCTGAAAAGCGACGCGGTGCGAGAATGTGAGATACCTACGAAAAGTATCGCAGGCCCGTTTTTGAGCCTTCCGTGCCATGTGGCAGGCAGGATTCCACCATAGACAAGAATATCGTAGAAAACGTGTTGAGGTTTTAGAAATACACTGAGCAGCTGCTTGTATAATACAGTCAGTTACTGCTGCCACACAGTCATCTACTGATGGCTTACAGACAATGGCAGGACAAGTTCTGCGAGAGCAGTGAAAGAGTACCAGATTACTCGATCCAGCTTCTACCAGGGCACGCGGGTCGGGTGGCTTCGACCACGGCCAGTGTCTCTCAAAATTATAGGAAAAGGATCACTGTCTCGTGGGTCATTGTTAACCCTCCATGAAAAATGAGAGAATAATAAAGGGGAGCAAATTGAGAGATCAATAGCAGCAAAGGACTGACTAGGTGCATGAAAGTAAGTGGAAGAGCCACTATTGAAAAGTAAAAGGTTGTAATCAGAGAGCATATACCCCATGGAGCAACCCCTCCTATCAATATCAGCACTTCCCCAGAGGAGATGATGTCCATTAAAGTCCTCCAGGATTAAAAGGAGGAAGACAGCAACTGTTCAATGATGGCATCAAGGTCTGATTGATCATAGGTCTCTCCAGGTGACAGGTAGAGAGAACAAACAGTGATCGTATGACCTCCAAGGGTGTGTCGAGTGGCAAGACAGGGTGGGCACATGCTGTTCAACCAACAGAGCCACCCCTCCATGGACTTGTCCACCACAAAAGTTGACTGTATTAACAGGTTTCAGGATGGTAGGAAGCAATCAGCGTTTCAATGTCATCCAGATTAGAATGTAAACCTCGACAGTTCCATTGTATAAAGGTGGCCATTTTAATAACGTGTGTGGCAATTGGGTAGAAAACCCTTCTGTTTACGATCAAGTCTTTTTTCTTTATTGTCTTTATTGAAGGAAGGTCTATCGACCTCCATGGATCCTGCTCTGGGTCGATTGAGCAGGTCTTTGCTGTTGGAAGAGGATTCCAGCGACTGAGGACGTGAACGAATAATCATTTTGCATCTTAGGGTGGAAGAAATAGATGTATCCAAGGAAATGCCCGCACCCAGAACTGAAGGAAGTGGATCTTGGGGTTTGGTGGAATGTATGGAAGGGACAGAGATGGGTGTTGAATAATCAAAGTTCCATTTCACTGATGAAATTTACGGTGACAAGTATTAGTAAAGTTGAGAAATTCAAGGAGACCACGTGTCGATATATTGAAAACACGTGAAGCGATACATGTATTATATATTTGCAACAAACATTATTTTCTGCAATTTTTAGCCGCGACATAAAGTCTCTAAAACGACTCCTAGTTTCTTTGTTTTTTTCAAACAAAAACTTTTAGTTTATAACTTCACCATGACTTGAACGATTTGAAACCTTATTACAGTTTGACCGATGTATTTGACCACGCACAAGGTCTTGTGTTAATTTGCTATAATCTCGCCTAAAGGTTTGTTTGTTTGTTTTGAATTTCACACAAAGCTACTCGAGGGCTATCTGTGCTAGCCGTCCTTAATTTAGCAGTGTAAGACTAGAGGGAAGGCAGCTAGTCATCACCACCCACCGCCAACTCTTGGGCTACTCTTTTACCAACGAATAGTGGGATTGACCGTCACATTATACGCCCCCACGGCTGAAAGGGCGAGCATGTTTAGCGCGACGCGGGCTCGAACCCGCGACCCTCGGATTACGAGTCGCACGCCTTACGCGCTTGGCCATGCCAGGCCCCTTGGCTAAAGGAATTTCAATTCGAGGGTAGTCTAGTACGGGTCCTGGTGAGTCCTAAAATCGAATAACGTATATGCGCGCCCCACACTTGGGGCGTACAGAAACGTAGCTACAAATAGGGGCAGGTAGGACTATTATAGATTGATTTACTTCAATCCTGTCTGAAAGAATTTCATGTGCCACGACTAGTAATGATTCCGTCTTGTTTAAACTTCTGAATTTTATATAACGTATTATTTTAAATTCGGTTTCGTCGAACACTTTTAAGTCAACATTGGGTCAGTTTGAACTATGTATTTCTCTGTAACAAAATTATGGTCTACGTTCATGAGAAAATACGTAAAATTTACGTGGGTTCAACAATTTGCAAGGAAATACCGTATTTTTCGGTATATAAAAAGCCCTTTTTTCCCAAAAATGGGACGTCTCAAAACCGCCCTGCGTCCCATATACCGAAGGGCAAATATTTTATGCCTCCCTTGGCCTACCGCACCTTGTACAGCAAGGACTAGAAACTGGGAAGATGAACCTTTACACTTCCCTGGGCTTGTTTTCATTTTCTCATAGGCTAAAGAAAATGGATTGTTATGGGAAACGACTGTAGAACAGTGTTCCGTTAGGGGTACCTTTCTTTAACTTAAATTAGACATTTTACTGACAATAATCGAGTCATATCCATAAAAAAACCCACAAAAAATGTATTTAAAAATGTGATGTGAAATCTGTCTTAATGGTACCAAAGATTATACAATTTGAGGATAATTGAGAGAGAACTTTCAGAACTTGTTTTTAGCGAATTCAGTGATGGGAAAGATTTTAAAAGTTTTCATAATGAATGAACAATGTTTTGATGTAAATGTATGAAAGAGCAACATCTGATTTTACTATGGACACTACTTTTGAAGCATTCTAAATAATAATCAATGATTATGTTGGTGTTGAACAAATAAACAAATGATAACTGCGAAAATATTTTTCATAGCTTTGAAAATAGGCGTGCGTCTTATACAGCGAAAACCACAGTAGTTTTAGTCTTAAATAAACTTAAATAAGTTTATGAAATTAAATTGGTATACATTTTGTGACTATTATTACGCACACCTGTTCATGTACATTTCACAATTTACTATCCAAGAATCCGAAGTTCGATTCCCTACTGTTGACAGGATGCAGAAGGCTTATTGTGCAGCTTTAAAAGCAAGAATAAGATATTTACTTCAAGAGAGACGGAGAGAGATAATGCAGCAAGTCCTAGCTTGGCAGAGTCAGTTAAAATTATACCAAAACATCATGTCTGAGATGATAACTCACCACTAGCTGTTGAGATCAGATAGAGACCAACTGGAACTTTTAAAAACATCCACCATAATTAATCGAAATATCATTCGTCCAATAGCAATATATATTAATTATAAGATCTTTAAACCAAGACAAAAGTAGTAAAACAAACTTCTAAGGCTAGAAGGCCTACTATGCCTTTTAATTCTTTCATAATTGAGAAGTGGTTTGTCAACTCTTAAGTGCGGTAATTGTAATACAACTAAATGAAACGCCAGATGTGGGACTTTACCAAACTAATGAGCCTTTTCATTCCATGGCTCTAGAGAACGAATTAAAGTAACGTTCCTAAAGTATATATTAATGCAAGTTTCATTACGTGAAGCACGTGCATGAGGACAAACAAGATGGCCTTCTGTTAATTTCATTTCCCCGTTCATTAAGTATGGCTTACAATATAGTCCAGAGGAATGATCCAATAAGACCAGAGTTCATTATACGTTCACGTTGATGTGATATTCAACAGGAATAGAAATAATGACGATAGATCATACGGAATGAACTCCTTATAAATATGTATATATATATACATATACCTGTGTGTATGTGTGTGAGAAGAACACGGCTATCTGAACTTCAAGATTATTAAAGCCATCTTTCGTGAAGCTCGACAAATCCTTTTTATAGATGATCTATCAGACTAAACGAAATCACGAAATTGAAATGAAGGTATAACAATGTTAAAAGCACATTAGAAATAATTATAACTTAAACTTTGAATTTATAAAAACGTTTCTGCGTACACATATATATATAAACATTTAATATTAATCATAATTTAGAATTTATATTATAATGAGATGAATTAGTTTTCATTGGAAAAAAACAAAAAACTATATATTACTGTTACATACAACATAATACCTACACGTTCCTCAGTGGGACAGTGGTAAGTCTACTGACTTACAATACTGAAATCCGGGGTACGATTCCCGCGATGGGCATAACAGAGAGACCAATGTAGTTTTGCTATAAAAGAACCAAACAATACATGGATGTTTAGGCTTGGTTTGGCTTGTTTTGAATTTCGCGCAAAGCTACTCGAGGGCTATCTGCGCTAGCCGTCCGTAATTTAGCAGTGTGAGACTAGAGAAAAGCCAGCTAGTCATCAACACCCACTGCCTACTATTGGGGTACACTTTTACCAACGAATAGTGGGATTGACCGTCACATTATAACGCCACGGCTGAAAAGGCGAGCACGTTTGGTGCGACGGGGATGCGAACCCGCGACCCTCGGATTAAGAGTCACACGCCTTAACCCACCTGACCATGCTGTGCCACTATCTGCGCTAGCCGCCCATAATTTAGCTGTGTAATACTAGAGAGAAGGCAGCTAGTCATTACCACCCACCACCAACTCTTGGGCTACACTTTTACCAACGAATAGTGGGATTGACCGTCATTTTATAACGCCTCCACAGCTGAAAAGGCGAGCATGTTTGGTGCGACGGGAATTCGAACCCGTAATCCTCAGAATACGAGTCAAACAGTTCAACCCACCTAGCCATGCTGGGCCACTGAAGGTTTAAACTATTTTATGTAATTTAAAGGCTTTATTTAAAAACGTTCAAATGTCAAATTAGAGCGATTATTATAGCCCCAAATTATTACAAAAAAATATGTTTTTTCTCTATTATTCATATATTTAAAAAGCGATTTTGTTAAGATGTCGATCATCGTAGAGATAAACTATCTAAATATTCACTCTACGTTAAATACAACAACTGTTTCGATGTTTACACAGAAATGTTTTTAGAATTTTGGTTCGAATTGCTTTTGTTTTACTTCTTTAAAATTATTCTGATTAATTTAGAAAACTGTATCGGAGAAAGAAGCATCAGTATTTTACTGACTTGGAAGGGAAAGAAGCGTGCAGGTTTTGTGTTTTTTTGCTCCAGTTTTAGTTTCATAGAGCGTCAACAGATGCCTCTTGCATCGACAAGTACTATGTGCAGAACGTATTTAAGTTGCGTATCCTCGCATGTCGACAAGATACACTTATTTGTTGAATCATCAAAAATCCACTTTTCCAATTTTATGCGAAAACAAAACACCTTCTACTTACTCAGCCACTCTCTCTCAAAAAGAAAGAAACATTGGCGTGAATAATACATACGAGATTTTGTTTGTTTATTGAGTACAGAGCCTATCTCTTCTCTACCAATCGTGGGCATCGAAACCCTCACGTGATTTTGTACTAATTAAATACTGTTGTTAAGATTCATTCATCTCACGTACTTCGAAACATAAAGAGAAATTATGCATTTCATTGGCTTCTAACTGAACATATCTATTACACACATTTAGTAATAGGTTGTTGAATGCTTAAACCTGGAGAAGCAATGAAACCAATACGTTTGACATTAAATAACAGTGATTTTTTTTTTTTAATTTAATTTCAGACTGTGATTGGTTTTCTTCATACTGCTCGTGATTCTTTGGTTACAAATGTCAAACCAGGCGTACGATATGGCAAATAATAAATACGTCTTAGAATCTTAATACGGTTTATACTAACAAATCTCACGTACAACTCTTGACCATCTGAACGTTTGAGAGTCACACTGGACTATCTGCTATGTCCGCCTCGGGGAATCGAACCCCGGATTTTAGGGTTGTACGTTTGGGTATTTGTCGCTGTCCTATCCGAGGGCAGACTTTTACACACACACATACAACAGTTTGATGTAATGCTTTGGATATTTTAGTGCAAGGTCAATTTGAAATATCTGCTATGTCCACCTCGGGGAATCGAACCCTGGATTTTAGAGTTATACTCTAAACTACCGCTGTCCCACAAAGTTGTGTAAAACTCATAATGACGACTGCTGAAAGACAAAATACAGTGTGGAGTGATTTGTGTCATTAGGTTTAATGGACGATTTATTTTAATTTGGATTCCCCTGTTTTGACAAACGTCCTTTTAAGCGGTCTTCAACCAAACGTAGTATACCTGGACTGATTAATTTAGTAATGTTTATATTTTCAATACGTGCCTTAAGTCGGAAAATCCTGCTTTAAAGCAGTGAAAACACGGATATATTCACGTACGACTAAGTTCCAACAACGTAAGTCTGCAGTTAGCGCGCAAAGCTACACAATGAGCTATATCCATGTTCTGCTCACCACGGATATCGAAACTCGAGTTTTGGCGTTTTGTGCTTTAAGACTCACACTAGTGGTGGTATAGATTAACACTATGGATAAATAGCATTGCTGACTGTTATTGTTTGTTATCTCCAGCCATCTATTTCCACAAACTCTCCAACTATTCTAGTGCTGACTCCAATTTCTAATAAATAACATCTGTATGTTTTCCCTCCCCATACGTATTAACACTTGGCCTTTTTTCACAAACTTAGCAAAATAAGCAATAACAAAAAAAATGTAAGTGACCAAGAATAAAGATTTGTATACACTTAACATTAAGATGTTTATTTTAAAACTCTCTTAAGCACCAGTCTTCTCCACCAGGTGGATGTCGTTACTTGTTTCGCTTAGTCCCAGAAATAACAACGTAGTGTAAATCGGTCCCCTTCCTTCCGAGAAGGCTGTTCGGGTTTAAAAACAGCGAAAATCCACGCTCAAGAAGAGATGTGTTTAGGGCATTGACTAGGGTTTATTTAATGTGTTTCTTGTTTCTCTTTTCGGAAGTGAAGCGTCCAGTACATTGGCAAAATAAACTCGCATTGATGACGGAAGTGAATCAGTAATGAGGCTGAATGGTCTAAACACACTATACGAAGCGAAGCCTTCTTTTTTCTTTAATCGTCAGTGTTAAATAACACTGGTCCTAAACTATTACTATTTGTATATATTTGAAGTGTGGCAAGACCATAAAAAGAACGTTTATATATTTATAGTGGTACGAGATTATATATCCACTGAAACTGTTACGGGTCCTTGAGAAATAGCGTAAACAAGCCTTTAGCCCTATTATGTATATAGTCTGTTTTGTTTGAGATTGAGTGAACCGACAATACACATAACTGGCCTAAGTGACAGATTTGTGATAATTGTATTAAAGAGATAGTTCTGTTTAAACCATCCATGTGTTAGTTTTGCACTGAAATAAACGTTAGAAATGAAATAAATCGAAGTCGCTCACTCAAGGTGACTGGTGACGTATAACCATAATTCTAATAATAATAATACACGTAAATAGGCACATCAGTTATCCATAAAACTCCAATGGATTAGCGGGAAAATCTGGAGGCTACAAACCGGTTTTCGGTTGGCTCTGAATTTTGGGCAAAGCTAATTTAGCAGTGACAGACTAAAAGCAAAGCAGCTAATCATCACCACCCACCGCCTACTCTTGAGCTACTCTTTTCCAACTACAAATGAGATTGACTGTCACATTATAACGACTAGTATGTTTGGTGATTAGGGAATCGAACCCGAGACGCACAGATTGCGAATCAAGTGTCCTAGCCTCTAGGCCAGCAGGTTTCAATACCCGTGGTTGGCACAGAAGAGATAGTCCGTCGCACATATTCGAGTTTAACAAGAACAAACAAACCAATCCAAATGATTTAAACTATATGGAATGTTACACTGCACAGTGAGAGTTTAACCAATAAGAAGAAAAGAAATACATTAATTTAAACAATGTAAAGAAACGAAACATGTCAAAATGGGGTCAGTCAACTGTTGGGTGACAATATCCAAAAAATAAAAACTAACTTAACGGGAAAACAAAGCCTGGAGTGTTAAACGAGAAGTGAAAGAAACACTTCATACAGAGAGTGTGGTTAAAAAAAAAACCAAAAAAACTGGACAGTGGTCAGTTTACGGTCTTAGAACGTTACGATCTTGGTTTTGTTTCGATTGGTCGCCGTGGACACAGCACATAGATCATTGTGGCTTCCCTCTGAAACAATTGTTTGTTTGTTTTGGAATTTCGCACAAAGCTACTCGAGGGCTATCTGTTCTAGCCGTCCCTAATTTAGCAGTGGAAGACTAGAAGGAAGGCAGCTAGTCATCACCACCCACCGCCAACTCTTGGGCTACTCTTTTACCAACGAAAAGTGGGATTGACCGTCACATTATAACGCCCCCACGGCTGGGAGGGCGAGCATGTTTGGCGCGACTCGGGCGCGAACCCGCGACCCTCAGATTACGAAGCGCACGCCTTAACGCGCTAGACCATGCCAGGCGTCCCCCTCTGAAACAAACAAGCCTGTAGGGTAAGAAATAACGTCCTTATTCAGTAACGTAGGCCATACGATCAGGGTCTTTAACACTAATAAATTAATTACTGTTTATTGAATAATGAAAAAACCAAAACTGGTAAACAATATAGTGGAACTTCTCACTATACTAACCAAGTCCCCGAGTTGCCCTTCGAAGTTGTCCCCTGGGGGTTAGCAAACTGTAACATGTTGAGCTGCTTTTACTGGAAATGTGCATGTTTATTTGCGATATGCGTTGCTTTGTCGGGAATTTGAATAACGTTTCACGTTTACATTCAAGTCAAGCAATTTCGCCTTTTTAAGGTAGAGCAGCAGTATGAATAGGGCTGAATGTTCTAACATGATTTAAATATTTAACTTCAACGTGTCAAAGCTATACGGCATGGCTAAAATAACTATTGACCATAAATATTAGAAACTAGATAACAGCTTTTAAACTTTTGTGATAACAGCGATATATTTTTTTTTTTTAATTTTTAGCCGACATATTAAGTACAAACCTACAAGGATTGGTTTGTTTTGAATTTCGCGCAAAGCTACACGAGAGTTATCTGCGTTAGTCGTCCCTAATTTTGCAGTGTAAGACTAGAGGGAGGGCAGCTAGTTATCAGCACCCACCGCCAACTCTTGGGCTTCTCTTTTACCAACGAAAAGTAGATTGATCGTACCATTATAACCCCCTCGAGGCTGAAAGGGCGAGCATGTTTGGTGCGACGGGGATTCGAACCCGCGACCCTCAGATTACGAATAAAGTTGTTTTTTCTCTTTATTATCCCACCTCAAAGAGAGGGTATAAACAAAAATACATAAAATAAAACACTAGTTAAATAATTAGCATATGGAGAGAAAACATTGCAAAATACCACCTTGTTAAAAAATTACAACAAAAGGGATAAAATAACACAACAGGTATCCGTGTACTCCCTTTGTAACCAACCTACCGTTATAATGATACAATGAATAAAAGACACTTAATGAGTCATGTAACACACATCTATGACAATGTAAATGTATATGTTTGGGATTACGAATAAAGTGCCTTAACCACTTGACCATGCCGAACCTACGAACCTACAAAACGAATACTTAAGAAACACTGCAAAATAATTACAATCACGTTCTTTTGAACATTTAGAAAATGCGTGATTTTTCATGTTCTTGGTTTTGATAAAAATCATGTTATTGAGATAAAAATCATGTTCTTGAGCATGTTCAGAGTCATGTCCTTGTGATTAAAGTCATGTTTCTGTGTATGGTTAAATCATGCAGCCGTGCATGTAAGATGTTTTATATACCAGGAATTGAAACATCTACAAATTATGAGTTGTAAGCATTTCTAAAGATTTTTCCCCTTTAAATTCTCAGGGTTTTTTGTTGTTTTTTTCACGTTCAAAGTCCTGGTTGTTGCAAATTACAAACAGTCTTGCAAATAACATATCTGTGTCACATGATCTGGAATTTCCTGATGTTAAAACATCGGTATGAAATGTTCTTGCGTAACTACAACCGCTAAATGTTCTCCTAAAGATATATTACATTTCTTATTATCGTGAACAACATATACGGTGTACCGCTAGACACGTGACATCTTGACGTCAAATCTTAATCGACATTGCACATTACTTACTGTCTTCTCTCTACCTATATATAAATACTAGATTTCCGAAAGGTGATTTCCTTATTATTTTTTAAATTCTATCACATCTTACTTTAACACGCTTTGGTCTCTCATGACTGTTTGTTGTTTTTTTTAATTTCACGCTAGCCGCTCCTAAATCAGCAAGACTAGAGGAAAGGCTTTTTTTGCTTTTGTTTTTGAATTTCGCACAAAGCTACTCGAGGGCTATCTGTCCCTAATTTAGCAGTGTAAGACTAGAGGAAAGGCAGCTAGTCATCACCACCCACCGCCAACTCTTGGGCTTCTCTTTTACCGTCACATTATAACGTCCCCACGGCTGAAAAAGCGAGCACGTTTGGTGTGAAGAGAATTCGAACCCTCGACCCTCAGGTTACGAATAGTTCGTATAGCTTTGCGCGAAATTAAAAAAACAACAAAAAACAACAACAAACAAATGAGAATTGGTGAAGTCAAGAATTACACCCAGAACTCATGGAAGCAATTTTGAAATCTTATCTCAACATCTTAACCTTAGCGTTTGGGTTAAAGAATTAATGACAGCGCAAAATCCAGTCAGATGGAAAAGTCGTTTGGAAGTTGTTTTTCTTACGTCATGCCTACGTTTTTGGTGCAAAACTGCATTGAACTAGAAACTACCAATCAAGAGCACAGAACGAAATGACAGAAAATACATTAAAATAGACATAGGAGGCGCTGCTAGCTGCAATGTTTCCTCTTTATCTCCGAATACTGATGATTTGTTTGTTTGTTTTTTTGAATTTCGCGCAAAGCTACTCGAGGGCTATCTGTGCTAGCCGTCCATAATTTCTCAGTGTAAGACTAGAGGGAAGGCAGCTAGTCATCACCACCCACCGCCAATTCTTGGGCTACTCTTTTACCAACGAATAGTGAAATTGACGGTCACTTTATAACGCCCCCACGGCTGAAAGAGCTAGCATGTTTGGCGTGACGGGGTGCGAACCCGCGATCCTCAGATTACGAGTCGCACGCCTTAACACGCTTGGCCATGCCGGGCCTACTGATGATTGGCTGTTTGAAAATAAACGTGACGTTTATAATGAATCTTTAATCATGAATTGTTGACATGATTTACTAATTTTATGATAAAGTTCTCACAAATTGTTTTAATTACATTCCTAAAAATCAAAATATCCACGCAATCCTATCTCACCGGTTTTACTGAGAACGCCATGGTTAACCTTAAGAACACTGATTTTTCTAAGAACGCCATGGTTAACCTTAAGAACACTGATTTTTCTGAGAACGCCATGGTTAACCTCAAGAACACTCAAATTTTCTCTTCTAAATATATGCGCGCACCTTACCATCTACAAGCGTAAGTGCGCGAGCTTATTCAACGGACGTAAACAGTAGGACGGTGTAAATATAATAGTCTTTGGTCTTTCACCTGCTGTTGACATCATATGATGCAAGGATCTTGTGCGCAACATTTAGAATGGTCCGACGTAAAAATTCGCGAATCTTTACGCACGAAGAGGAAAGCAGGCTCACACAAGCCGCAAACAAAGAGTTCAAAAATTCTAAAGTTAGGTCGTAGAATAACATTATTTATTTATTGGTAGTTAGCTCTAATTACACTAAAACAAATAAGAAAAAAATGTACACAAGTTATTTTATCTATTTATCGAATACAAGCCGCACTCAGTATTGTTTGTTTGTTTTTTAATTCGCGCAAAGCTACATGAGGGGCTATCTGCGCTAGCCGTCCCTAATTTAGTAGTGTAAGACTAGAGGGAAGGCAGCTAGTCATCACCACCCACCGCCAACTGTGGGGCTACTCTTTTACCAACGAATAGTGGAATTGACCGTAATATTATAACGCCCCCACGGCTAAAATAGCGAGCACGTTTGGTGTAACGGGGATTCGAACCAGCAACCCTCAGAATACGAATCGAGCGCCTTAACAACTATGCCATGACGGGCATCCGTACTCAGTAAAGGCTTAACTAACATTAGGCCTAAGATGTGGACTTGTTGATTTTGGTCTGTAAGATTAGAATTATTTTGTAGTATTTAAAAACAAACAAACTTGTATTTATAGAAGCACTGTTGTATTATGATTTGACCGCGATTGTTGTGTGTGTGTTAGTTATTATTATATTTTAATTAATTTGTCACAAACACTAGCCGGTATCGGATAACAAAATTAATTTGTTCCCGAAATTTCTGGTTTATCCAGATAAATAATTCCTCGTGGAGCTTTATCCGTTTGGATATTTTCTCTCCTAAACTTTCACTGTACCATCTCTCCTGAACTGTATCTTCAGAAGCGTGTAGGGCCATTTCAGATATAAAACTCCCCCCTTCCTCGATAAAAGTAGAAAATGCCTAAAACTAGTTAACAAATAGTCACATCTCGTACATCATGAGTTTGTATTGTCGCCTCATAATAACAAAGTTTTGACTGTCCGATCACATTCATACTCGAAGAAGGAACTAGTTAGTGCATACGCAATGACCAATATGAAGCGCGAGCTACACAAAAGGAAAGACGCTTTCACAGTAATTACCCGCAGATCCCAAGGATCGGCAGATGCGGAACAGTGGGCGGAAAATAAATGATAGTTCTCACGGCTATATATAACAACTGACAGGCGAAAGATCCAGTTACAATAGCTGAGACACACGTATAGGTCGTTACATCGGTCCTTGACTTCTTCCTATTCGATAGAGTGTCTTCAAAAACAGAAGCAGAGAGATACAAAACCAGGGATCGTACACAGAGAAACGTCGTCGGTTTTCTGTTCGTTTACATGTCTGTCAAGATCATGTACGATATCGCTAAATACAACCCGAAAATCATATTTATGGGTCGAAACGTTTAAACTACACTTAAGTTATAGTCCATGTGTGTATATATAAATTAAATTAGCTTCCTTCTCGTGAGATTTTATTAGAACTGTAATTTTCTGAAAAATTCAAAGACTGCACTAATGATCAAACCCTGTTATTTGTGACTTGGGATAGCCAGGTGTTAAGGCGCTCGATTCGTAAGCCAAGGGTCACGGGTTCGAATCCCGGTCACACCAAACATGTTCGCACTTTCAGCCGTGGGGGCGTTATAATGTTTGGTCAATCTCACTTTTCGTTGGTAAAAGAGTAGCCCAAGAGTTGGCGGTGGGTGCTGATGACTAGCTGCCTTCCGTCTAGTCTTACTCTGCTGAAGCTGAATTAGGGACGACTAGCGCAGATAGCCCTCGTGTAGATTCGCGCGGAATTCAAACCAAGCCCCGTTATTTTGCGTAAAACAATGATCAGACACTCCTTCATTGTTACGCTCAGTGTCATAAACTGGGCTGTCAGTATCATGCCTACTATAAGGACCAAACCACAACTCTTAGCTTTATAAAGCCCTTAAAAAATACCACTTAGAAAGAACTTAAAGCATTCATAAATACTAAATAAATACATACTCACAGACTGATACAAAACCTCACGATAAAAGAATGTCATGCTGGGAGAGGATTTTAAAAGAAAAAAAAATATTTTTTTCAAGTGTACAATTATGGTTCACCCTCAACTTTAATTGAATCTTTTTGTTGTTTCAGTCAAGCGTGTAATTGAATAAACGTTTTGTGTTGTTTTTTTTTTTCTAGCAAAGTTCGGAAGGATACATTAAGAATGCAATATGATAGCTGGTGTCACACTTGCATGTAGAAAATAATAAGGTATGCCCACGAATTAAAAAAATGTATCAGTGCGCTTTATATACGAAGCAGGTGCACGTACGCGATAAAAATTTAAATTACGTTTTTGAACCAGGTGCATGGCGATATATTCTGGCCAAGCACGTTGAATACCTTATTACACTTCACTGGGCTTCGTTCTTCTGCACATTTTAGGCTTAAACATGCTTCGTTTGGCATTAATAGAGTATCAGAGGCACAAGTGGCTACTTCAAGACATAAATAAGATCGATTAGTGTGGAAAAAACACTTCCGGTTATAAGTCATCTTTGCTTTTAAGTGCATACATCGCTTTAGTTAAAAGTGACTTTGTTCTTTAATATCTTATTAAAATGGCGTACGGAAAGTGTGACTGAGTAAAATACATAGGATGGAAAATAAAGATTTATGTTCTCACTTTATGTGGTTCGTACGTGTCAGTTTAATTTCGTATTTAAGGTTTATATACAGTGGTCTCTTTTGTAATCGTAGTAATTTACTCTAAATTATTACAATTTCTGTGGTCTCTTTTGTAATCGTAGTAATTTACTCTAAATTATTACAATTTCTGTGGTCTCTTTTGTAATCGTAGTAATTTACTCTAAATTATTACAATTTCTGTGGTCTCTTTTGTAATCGTAGTAATTTACTCTAAATTATTACAATTTCTGTGGTCCCTTTTGTAATCGTAGTAATTTACTCTAAATTATTACAATTTCTGTGGTCCCTTTTGTAATCGTAATAATTTACTCTAAATTATTACAATTTCTGTGGTCCCTTTGTAATCGTAGTAATTTACCTAAATTATTACAATTTATGTGGTCTCTTTTGTAATCGTAGTAATTTACTCTAAATTATTACAATTTATGTGGTCTCTTTGTAATCGTAGTAATTTACTCTAAATTATTACAATTTCTGTGGTCTCTTTTGTAATCG
Source organism: Tachypleus tridentatus (assembly GCF_004210375.1). NCBI lineage: Eukaryota > Metazoa > Arthropoda > Merostomata > Xiphosura > Limulidae > Tachypleus > Tachypleus tridentatus. The sequence goes on along the minus strand of NC_134832.1, from coordinate 52,633,023 downwards.
TAGTAATTTACTCTAAATTATTACAATTTCTGTGGTCTCTTTTGTAATCGTAGTAATTTACTCTAAATTATTACAATTTCTGTGGTCTCTTTTGTAATCGTAGTAATTTACTCTAAATTATTACAATTTCTGTGGTCCCTTTTGTAATCGTAGTAATTTACTCTAAATTATTACAATTTATGTGGTCCCTTTTGTAATCGTAGTAATTTACTCTAAATTATTACAATTTCTGTGGTCTCTTTTGTAATCGTAGTAATTTACTCTAAATTATTACAATTTCTGTGGTCTCTTTTGTAATCGTAGTAATTTACTCTAAATTATTACAATTTCTGTGGTCTCTTTTGTAATCGTAGTAATTTACTCTAAATTATTACAATTTCTGTGGTCCCTTTTGTAATCGTAGTAATTTACTCTAAATTATTACAATTTCTGTGGTCTCTTTTGTAATCGTAGTAATTTACTCTAAATTATTACAATTTCTGTGGTCTCTTTTGTAATCGTAGTAATTTACTCTAAATTATTACAATTTCTGTGGTCTCTTTTGTAATCGTAGTAATTTACTCTAAATTATTACAATTTCTGTGGTCCCTTTTGTTATCGTAGTAATTTACTCTAAATTATTACAATTTCTGTGGTCCCTTTTGTAATCGTAATAATTTACTCTAAATTATTACAATGTTATCGTGGTCCCTTTTGTAATCGGTAATTTACTCTAAATTATTACAATTTATGTGGTCCTTTTGTAATCGTAGTAATTTACTCTAAATTATTACAATTTATGTGGTCTCTTTGTAATCGTAGTAATTTACTCTAAATTATTACAATTTCTGTGGTCTCTTTGTAATCGTAGTAATTTACTCTAAATTATTACAATTTCTGTGGTCTCTTTGTAATCGTAGTAATTTACTCTAAATTATTACAATTTCTGTGGTCTCTTTGTAATCGTAGTAATTTACTCTAAATTATTACAATTTCTGTGGTCTCTTTTGTAATCGTAGTAATTTTACTCTAAATTATTACAATTTCTGTGGTCCCTTTGTAATCGTAGTAATTTACTCTAAATTATTACAATTTATGTGGTCCCTTTTGTAATCGTAGTAATTTACTCTAAATTATTACAATTTATGTGGTCTCTTTGTAATCGTAGTAATTTACTCTAAATTATTACAATTTCTGTGGTCTCTTTTGTAATCGTAGTAATTTACTCTAAATTATTACAATTTCTGTGGTCTCTTTTGTAATCGTAGTAATTTACTCTAAATTATTACAATTTCTGTGGTCTCTTTTGTAATCGTAGTAATTTACTCTAAATTATTACAATTTCTGTGGTCTCTTTTTGTAATCGTAGTAATTTACTCTAAATTATTACAATTTCTGTGGTCTCTTTTGTAATCGTAGTAATTTACTCTAAATTATTACAATTTCTGTGGTCCCTTTTGTAATCGTAGTAATTTACTCTAAATTATTACAATTTATGTGGTCTCTTTTGTAATCGTAGTAATTTACTCTAAATTATTACAATTTATGTGGTCTCTTTTGTAATCGTAGTAATTTACTCTAAATTATTACAATTTCTGTGGTCTCTTTTGTAATCGTAGTAATTTACTCTAAATTATTACAATTTCTGTGGTCTCTTTTGTAATCGTAGTAATTTACTCTAAATTATTACAATTTCTGTGGTCTCTTTTGTAATCGTAGTAATTTACTCTAAATTATTATCGTAAATTTACTCTGTGGTCCCTTTGTAATCGTAGTAATTTACTCTAAATTATTACAATTTCACTGTGGTCCCTTTTGTAATCGTAGTAATTTACTCTAAATTATTACAATTTATGTGGTCTCCTTTGTAATCGTAGTAATTTACTCTAAATTATTACAATTTATGTGGTCTCTTTTGTAATCGTAGTAATTTACCCTAAATTATTACAATTTCTGTGGTCTCTTTTTGTAATCGTAATAATTTACCTAAATTATTACACAGTTTCTGTGTGGTCTCTTTGTAATCGTAGTAATTTACTCTAAATTATTACAATTTTGTGGTCTCTTTTGTAATCGTAGTAATTTACTCTAAATTATTACAATTTTCTGTGGTCTCTTTGTAATCGTAGTAATTTACTCTAAATTATTACAATTTATGTGGTCTAAATTTTGTAATCGTAGTAATTTACCCTAAATTATTACAATTTATGTGGTCCTCTTTGTAATCGTAGTAATTTACTCTAAATTATTACAATTTATGTGGTCTCTTTTGTAATCGTAGTAATTTACTCTAAATTATTACAATTTCTGTGGTCTCTTTTGTAATCGTAGTAATTTACTCTAAATTATTACAATTTCTGTGGTCCTTTTGTAATCGTAGTAATTTACTCTAAATTATTACAATTTATGTGGTCTCTTTTGTAATCGTAGTAATTTACTCTAAATTATTACAATTTTATGTGGTCTCTCTTTTGTAATCGTAGTAATTTACTCTAAATTATTACAATTTATGTGGTCTCTTTGTAATCGTAGTAATTTACTCTAAATTATTACAATTTCTGTGGTCTCTTTTGTAATCGTAGTAATTTACTCTAAATTATTACAATTTCTGTGGTCTCTTTTGTAATCGTAGTAATTTACTCTAAATTATTACAATTCTCTGTGGTCCCTTTTGTAATCGTAGTAATTTACTCTAAATTATTACAATTTATGTGGTCCCTTTGTAATCGTAGTAATTTACTCTAAATTATTACAATTTATGTGGTCTCTCTTTGTAATCGTAGTAATTTACTCTAAATTATTACAATTTATGTGGTCTCTTTTGTAATCGTAGTAATTTACTCTAAATTATTACAATTTCTGTGGTCTCTTTGTAATCGTAGTAATTTACTCTAAATTATTACAATTTATGTGGTCTCTTTTGTAATCGTAGTAATTTACTCTAAATTATTACAATTTCTGTGGTCTCTTTGTAATCGTAGTAATTTACTCTAAATTATTACGTAATAATTTATTTACAATTTATGGTCCCTTTTGTAATCGTAGTAATTTACTCTAAATTATTACAATTTATGTGGTCTCTTTTTGTAATCGTAGTAATTTACTCTAAATTATTACAATTTATGTGGTCTCTTTTGTAATCGTAGTAATTTACTCTAAATTATTACAATTTCTGTGGTCTCTTTTGTAATCGTAGTAATTTACTCTAAATTATTACAATTTCTGTGGTCTCTCTTTGTAATCGTAGTAATTTACTCTAAATTATTACAATTTATGTGGTCTCTTTTGTAATCGTAGTAATTTACTCTAAATTATTACAATTTATGTGGTCTCTTTTGTAATCGTAGTAATTTACTCTAAATTATTACAATTTCTGTGGTCTCTTTTGTAATCGTAGTAATTTACTCTAAATTATTACAATTTCTGTGGTCTCTTTTGTAATCGTAGTAATTTTACTCTAAATTATTACAATTTCTGTGGTCTCTTTTGTAATCGTAGTAATTTACTCTAAATTATTACAATTTCTGTGGTCCCTTTTGTAATCGTAGTAATTTACTCTAAATTATTACAATTTATGTGGTCTCTTTTGTAATCGTAGTAATTTACTCTAAATTATTACAATTTATGTGGTCTCTTTGTAATCGTAGTAATTTACTCTAAATTATTACAATTTATGTGGTCTCTTTTGTAATCGTAGTAATTTACTCTAAATTATTACAATTTATGTGGTCTCTTTTGTAATCGTAGTAATTTACTCTAAATTATTACAATTTCTGTGGTCTCTTTGTAATCGTAGTAATTTACTCTAAATTATTACAATTTATGTGGTCTCTTTGTAATCGTAGTAATTTACTCTAAATTATTACAATTTCTGTGGTCTCTTTTGTAATCGTAGTAATTTACTCTAAATTATTACAATTTCTGTGGTCTCTTTTGTAATCGTAGTAATTTACTCTAAATTATTACAATTTATGTGGTCTCTTTTGTAATCGTAGTAATTTACTCTAAATTATTACAATTTCTGTGGTCTCTTTTGTAATCGTAGTAATTTACTCTAAATTATTACAATTTATGTGGTCTCTTTTGTAATCGTAGTAATTTACTCTAAATTATTACAATTTTGTGGTCTCTTTGTAATCGTAGTAATTTACTCTAAATTATTACAATTTCTGTGGTCTCTTTTGTAATCGTAGTAATTTACTCTAAATTATTACAATTTCTGTGGTCTCTTTTGTAATCGTAGTAATTTACTCTAAATTATTACAATTTCTGTGGTCCCTTTGTAATCGTAGTAATTTACTCTAAATTATTACAATTTCTGTGGTCCCTTTTGTAATCGTAGTAATTTACTCTAAATTATTACAATTTATGTGGTCTCTTTTGTAATCGTAGTAATTTACTCTAAATTATTACAATTTCTGTGGTCTCTCTTTGTAATCGTAGTAATTTACTCTAAATTATTACAATTTCTGTGGTCTCTTTGTAATCGTAGTAATTTACTCTAAATTATTACAATTTCTGTGGTCTCTTTTGTAATCGTAGTAATTTACTCTAAATTATTACAATTTATGTGGTCTCCTTTTTGTAATCGTAGTAATTTACTCTAAATTATTACAATTTATGTGGTCTCTTTTGTAATCGTAGTAATTTACTCTAAATTATTACAATTTATGTGGTCTCTTTTGTAATCGTAGTAATTTACTCTAAATTATTACAATTTCTGTGGTCTCTTTTGTAATCGTAGTAATTTACTCTAAATTATTACAATTTATGTGGTCTCTTTGTAATCGTAGTAATTTACTCTAAATTATTACAATTTATGTGGTCTCTTTTGTAATCGTAGTAATTTACTCTAAATTATTACAATTTCTGTGGTCTCTTTTGTAATCGTAGTAATTTACTCTAAATTATTACAATTTCTGTGGTCTCTTTTGTAATCGTAGTAATTTACTCTAAATTATTACAATTTCTGTGGTCTCTTTTGTAATCGTAGTAATTTACTCTAAATTATTACAATTTATGTGGTCTCTTTTGTAATCGTAGTAATTTACTCTAAATTATTACAATTTATGTGGTCTCTTTGTAATCGTAGTAATTTACTCTAAATTATTACAATTTCTGTGGTCTCTTTTGTAATCGTAGTAATTTACTCTAAATTATTACAATTTCTGTGGTCTCTTTTTTGTAATCGTAGTAATTTACTCTAAATTATTACAATTTCTGTGGTCTCTTTTGTAATCGTAGTAATTTACTCTAAATTATTACAATTTATGTGGTCTCTTTTGTAATCGTAGTAATTTACTCTAAATTATTACAATTTATGTGGTCTCTTTGTAATCGTAGTAATTTACTCTAAATTATTACAATTTATGTGGTCTCTTTTGTAATCGTAGTAATTTACTCTAAATTATTACAATTTATGTGGTCTCTTTTGTAATCGTAGTAATTTACTCTAAATTATTACAATTTCTGTGGTCTCTTTTGTAATCGTAGTAATTTACTCTAAATTATTACAATTTATGTGGTCCCTTTTGTAATCGTAGTAATTTACTCTAAATTATTACAATTTCTGGTCTCTTTTGTAATCGTAGTAATTTACTCTAAATTATTACAATTTATGTGGTCTCTTTTGTAATCGTAGTAATTTACTCTAAATTATTACAATTTCTGTGGTCTCTTTTGTAATCGTAGTAATTTACTCTAAATTATTACAATTTATGTGGTCTCTTTTGTAATCGTAGTAATTTACTCTAAATTATTACAATTTCTGTGGTCTCTTTTGTAATCGTAGTAATTTACTCTAAATTATTACAATTTCTGTGGTCTCTTTTGTAATCGTAGTAATTTACTCTAAATTATTACAATTTCTGTGGTCTCTTTTGTAATCGTAGTAATTTACTCTAAATTATTACAATTTCTGTGGTCCCTTTTGTAATCGTAGTAATTTACTCTAAATTATTACAATTTCTGTGGTCCCTTTGTAATCGTAGTAATTTACTCTAAATTATTACAATTTATGTGGTCCCTTTTGTAATCGTAGTAATTTACTCTAAATTATTACAATTTATGTGGTCTCTTTGTAATCGTAGTAATTTACTCTAAATTATTACAATTTCTGTGGTCTCTTTTGTAATCGTAGTAATTTACTCTAAATTATTACAATTTCTGTGGTCTCTTTTGTAATCGTAGTAATTTACTCTAAATTATTACAATTTATGTCGTAGTAATCCCCTCGTCCATGGTTCCACCTCATAAAACTTTCCGTGTTCTTAACGAGGTAACGACACCTCAACCTGCCACAGTAACAAGATGTATACAATAAAAGAGCCAGGTGTTCTCCATGTTCATGACATGGATCGTGTCTTTGAGAACTTTCATCATTGTAAAACAGTAGGATGGCTAAACGCGTAATACAGTTTTGAATTTGCTGTAAAAATAAGTAATTCAAAATTTAAGAAATAGATTTGTTCTTAAACGAAAGGTAACATCATCGGTTGTCTGTGCTCTTCGTAACACGGGTGTTGAAACTCGAATTTCAGCATCTTAAAACATAAAACTTACTGCTTAGGCAGTGGGATATAGCAACTAGAAGACCCACACGTTCATTTCCCAAGTGATTTAATATAATAACTCAAATATGTAGTTCCAGACGATTCGAACAACCAGTTGCTTACCCATAGGATTCGTAGATATATCATGAAATGATTTTATAAATGAGCCATTATTACTAAAAATCATAACAATTAATTAAGCGTAATAATACATCACGAGATATATACGAACTTAAACCACAGTTGGAGAGTCTGAAGGCTTATAGCTCTAAAGCCCATTGTGCAGATTTGTACCTAACACTATAGCAATAAATGAAAAAGAAAACCACGATTGGATTTTTGTGAATGAGTGGAAAATATCAAGAAGTTAACAAATAATGAATAAACTGGTTGAAAATAATGCACAAGGATGGAAAAATTATTTCGTATAAATAAACATTCGATAATGACAAATTTAGCAGTGTAAGACTGGAGGGAAGGCAGCTAGTCATCGCCACCCACCGCCAACTCTTGGGCTACTCTTTTACTAACAAATAATGAGATTGACTACCACTGTATGACGCTCCCACGGCTGAAAGGGCGAGCAGGTTTGGTGTGGCTGGGATTATGAGTCAAGCGCCCTAAACACATGGCCATGCTGGGAACCACAAATTCTTAACAAAACTGATCCTGGAATCTTGCATATGCTAAATTATCGTCACTGTGGCAAGGAGCTTTTAAACAACCACATGCTTCGCCTGTCGCTAAACAAGTCCTTGTCCGCGAGGCAAACATACTTCGGAATTGTCGATTGACTATTAACTGGGCACAAGTTTCTTATGGGAATTTGTTGTTGTTGTTAACTCGACTCAGACTCAAAATCTATTTTGTGTCAACCACAGATCGAAGTTAATCCAATCAGTTGTCACTAGTAAAGTACTTTTTAATAACTCGATGTAGTCCGTGTATAACTGTAATGCAACCTGTTTTATATAAAATAAAAACTAGTCATAACAAATAGTAATTACACAATCATTATAGAGGCCTAGCACTGGCATCATAACATCACGTGGTCCCCAGTGTACTCCGCCACATTGGATGTCAAGTACTTGTGTTCCTATTGGGTGAGAAATACATTCATGAATAATATCGTATTATCTCATGCTGCAAATTGTATTAATAACCTTCGCGAAGAGCAATAAGGATAGGAATAGCTGTAGAATTATGGGATTGTATCCTTTCTCAAAAGCAATGCTCACGCCATGAACAGCGTATGAAAAAAAAAAAATACCTAAACTTGGATATATGTCGTGTTGACTGCTGGAAGGAAACATATGAAGTCCAATATGGCGGCGATTGAACGAAATAGTTTTGTGACGTTACGTACATTTCTACAGGGTGTTCGGAGAGTCACTGTGCACCTGTATATTTATTAACAGACATGTTTCAATATAGAATACAGAAGGTAAATATGAATGACAATTATAAACAATGTTTAAAGTGACCCCGGTTGACATCAATACAGGCCTGGATCCTTCTTATTTTGTTTCTAAACACCGCTATCAGTTGCTGGCTTGAAATAGACACAATAGACATATGATTACAAAACTGCACAGTGACTTTCCGAACACCCTGTAAATTGCCAAACTCCGCTTATGACGAGACTTTTGAACGATAAACAAAATTAAAATAAGAACCTCCAACAAAGCAGTTAGTAATGTAATAAATTAGGGACGAGATATTCCAGTGAGAAGGAAGTTCATTTATAAACCCATTTTAACAATTTTTATTTTAATTCTCTAGAGTAATCATTACGTCAGTTACCAGCGTATGATACCAGTCTAACGAGGAACTATTTCTTCGGTCTAACTTACTATTTCTTACTAAAGATATCCAAGCACAAACAGGATCTGAGAAGGTTGCCGACGCCCCCCACCACCAACGACTCGACGATAAGTTTATAAAGCTAAAATGTTCAGGTTCGATTCCTGCATTGGACAGCGTCTTGACAACCCATTGTTGAACTCTGTGCTTAACAAATATAATAAAGTTCGTCTTGCATAATTCACTAACATTTTGTTAGATTACCTTTGATATAACATAAAACTTCGTGATAAGATGACAAGTATCTTTGTTGTTGGTTGGTGGTTTAAACGTATTTTGAGTTTCATCTAAACATTGTTGTGGTATACAGTTTTCTGGGGCGCCCAGACCGATTCATTACTTCTCTTCTATGGCTAAAACGAATTTCGACTTTTGTATCGTATTCTTTAGTTTTTCTAATTACAGTCAGGATATATTTTCCAAAACAACTGTGTAACAATTTCATTCTGTATTTTTCCCCATCAATCAATAAACTGAAATAGAAGTTAGAACACGTGCACTTCGTGCAAACCCTTGTCCAGAGTCACGTGATAACAGACATAACAACCCAGAGCTGTATAGTTATAATACTAATAAAGTTTGACCTCCTGTATGAACTAATGTCCGTGTGGAAAGTTACCTACATGGTGTGCTAATACTTTTTTGTTTTAATTTTTAGGGTCTATAGAAAGCTAATGACGATAAGTGGTCCTTTCTTTCCTCCGTAGATCACGTACGTGTACAAGTGAAACAGTGCTTGTCTATTGCAGTACGAGTATTCAACGTGGGACGGATAAAGGGGAAAAGTTTATGGAACATCCGTTAAAACTGCACGTGACTTTTGATTCGCGCACTTTAATCAACAGAGAGAAATTGAGAAATAACAGGAAGAGATGAATTGCGGAAAAAATTATGCGACGGAAGCGTGCAGTTCAGGAAGAAGGTGAACCCTTGTTTTCCATTTCCTAGAACACCACGTGATCAGAGCACCTTACTGGCGCCTCGTTTTCTGCAGCAAGTGTAAGATAAAGTACCGGGTGAAATATGCGCATGGTATTTTCTCAGAGACATACACTGAGCAGTGGAACTATTAACAGGTCAAATGAGCATGTTTTTCGTTCAAGGGTTCATTGAATGCCTTCCAAGTAAGTGCATGGGGTGTACATAGTAAGGCGAAAAAAAAATTAACCCTATAGCTTATACACTTGCCTCGATTTCAATGTAGTGACCAAATACATCTATTTACAAGTAGGAACAACATACAGTAAACATTTCTGAACTACATGAACTATGACGAAATTCCTTTGCTGACGGTTAAATTTTCCAAGAAAATACAGGTGTGTATGTGTGTATTATTATAACTTCTATAAAACATACCCATCTTATGTAATGCCAATACACCTAGCATAATGTATTATAAGACTGAACATATAAACCCACTGAACCCACCTTCTCACTGAACATACTGAACAGCTTAGGTTCATTGGTTTATATAGACTGAAAATGCAGTCATCTAGAGAAGTCGTTGTTCGTATTTCCACTGTGACATCCATATCAATAAATAGTTTATATGAATATAGTTTTACTGTCACATGGTACTGAGTGTTGACAGTATTGTCATTATGACACTCATTAAATAGTTTAATTTAATATGGTCTTACTGCCCTTTAGCTAATATATAATCTAAATTACTGAACCCAATTTAGTATTATTTGTTTTTGAATTTCGGGCAAAGCTACACGAGGGTTATCTGCGCTAGCCGTCCCTAATTTCGCAGTGTAAGACTAGAGGAAGACAGCTAGTCATCACCACCCACCGCCAACTCCTGGGCTACTCTTTTACCAACGAATAGTGGGATTGACCGTCATATTATAACGCCGCCACACCTGAAAGGGCGAGCATGTTTGGTGCGACGAGGATTCGAACCCGCGACCCTCAAATTACGAGTCAAACGCCTTAACCCACCTGGCCATGCTGGGCCTCACTTTAGTAAATGTTCTACATGGTACAGGTCCGTGAGTTCAACACGGTTAATAGACCGCTGCATTTTTTGCAAACTTGCGTAGGACCGCACAATTATTGGTTGACTGACTAATAAAAATTCTAAATGTCTGGGGTTAACTGAACTTACGATCAGCGATAAATATACCTTTTGATTTAGTTATGACGTTTCATCTTGTTTGGCAAGCAGTGTCGACCGTACAGGTTACCTTGTCGATGCTCTACCTGTTACGAGTTTCCCAAAGTCTTTCTATTGGAATGCGTTTGTTACCATTTCATCGCAAAACATAGAATATCTTAAAAGCAAGTAGTTTTATAGAGCACAAAATTCAATGTGTTGCCAGCACGTGTTTAAAGTTTGACACACAAAAAACGTGTCAGTAAGACTCTATAATCTTACGATGCAGACTGCTAGACAAGGAAGAAGATGGATCTTACGATGCAGACTGCTAGACAAGGAAGAAGATGGGGTTGTCTGTTTACTGCGAAACTTTTAATTAAGATTTGGATGAAACATGTCGCACTGTGAAGTGATTCTGCGCAGAACCCTGTCCGTCAGACGGCGCAAGATCCCAGTGGAAGCTCTTCTGAAACCCAACGACTCCCACCACCACCCACCTGACGTGTGAAATATCAAACTTTAACATTTGTAAACTTTCCCTATATTGTGAGTCCCACACACATAAAAGTACTGATACTTTCGAGCAGCGAAAGCTTCAAGTAATTTCTATTCTTTTGACAATTAAAAAGAGTGAACAGGAACATAGCTAAGGTAAAATACTATTTATTTTCTATTTAACATCCATTCTCATACCACCCTTCTGTTACATCTAGATCTTTCCTACCCATTCTGAAAACACCAAGTCTTCATTTGTTCTAAAACCTCTCACTGAGATCTAGATTGTTACATTCGATATGTTACAATACCAGTAGGTAACAGAGATTAACAACAAATACAACAATACCGGTAGGTAACAGAGAGTAACAACAAGTACAACAATACCGGTAGGACACAGAGAGTAACAACAAATACAACAATACCGGTAGGTAACAGAGAGTAACAACAAATATAACAATACCAATAGGTAACAGAGAGTAACAACAAATATAACAATACCAGTATGTAACAGAGAGTAACAACAAATACAACAATACCAGTAGGTAACAGAGAGTAACAACAAATACAACAATACCGGTAGGTAACAGAGAGTAATAACAAATACAACAATACCAGTAGGTAAAATGAAGTAAGAATAAATACAACAATACCAGTAGGTAATATGCAGTAAGAATAAATACAACAATACCGGTAGGTAATATAAAGTAAAAATACAACAATACCGGTAGGTAACATGGAGTAAGAATAAATACAACAATACCGGTAGGTAATATAAAGTAAAAATACAACAATACCGGTAGGTAACAGAGAGTAACAACAATGTCGGTAGGTAACATGGAGTAAGAATAATAACTACAATACCGGTAGGTAACATGGAGTAAGAATACAACAATACCGACAGGAAATAACAAAAGACGATAAAACGTTACACACGGTTCATACGAAATAGACACAAAACGGTACAAGGATATGATATCATATAAGAATACGATAACACGTACAGTAGCATGAAACAATAATACATCATTCCTGGCACATCATATCAAACAAAAATATATAACAGTATTAGTAGAGAACGTAAAATAACAGAGCAGGTCTGTTAACTGTTATAACTATGTCTTATTCCCGAAACACCAGAACACAACCATCCTGATATGTGTAATAACCGCTTAACCCCTTGTATACACAAAATATTTTAAGCACTTCATATTCCCCGATACAAGAAAGTTAATTTTCAGTGTTCTTACGCAAGACATATTTGTCGTCTAGAGTCGTGGTACACTTAAATGTACTAAAGTGTTCTAACATTTGTATCCGCTAATGTTTGCTCAGTTTTAAATTTCTCATTTCAATATTTATTCAATAGAAAGCAACGTTTAGCGAAACGCTAACAACTTTGTCGTCAGTGTCTTGAGAAAATTCAATAAATCAGGAAATTCAATGAGTGTCTTGAGTAAGTTCTGACAGGTTTTGTGGAAGTAATGTAGGTAATCTATACCCTATTGGAGCGAGCGTATTATGTCAGGTGGAAGAGAGACATTAACAATTTGTTCTTAACGTTTCAAATTTTAAAAGATATATTTTGACTGTTCTTCGTCCACGGAACGGAAATCAAAATAAATATTTTGTTTGTAAGTTAGTTTGTGTATAAACTGCATATTCTAATTGTTCAAGTCATCACACGTCACAAATAAAACGTGCTCAGCTCGCGGTACGTAACAAACGACACACCACTGTTACCTGTCAGACGTTATGGATTGCTCTAGTGGGACAGGTGTTTGTTAACCAATAAGAGCTCGCTTTGTTCTTCCAAACCACCACTTAAGGCAGTACCATGGGGGCCAACCTTAGAAAAAAGCATCATGATTGGTTAGTTGAAAGATAACTTTTATACTGTAACTGCGGCTTTTGTTTTCCGGTTGTTTCGTTTTTAGATGTTTTTATGCTTGTATTTAGATATATTAAAATCGATGTTTCTCGGGGTTTATTTGTAGTTTTACGTTTACATCTTTAAATCGGTGTTTTTCGGGGGTTTATTTGTAGTTTCAGGTTTACAGTTTTAAATTGTTTTTATACCTTAGAACACTAATAAAACATATGTTCTCTGCCTGTTCATTTTGTCATCACACAAACAAAATTAAGTTTACGTTTCATTAGCAATTTGTTTGTTTCTTATAGCAAAGCTACATCAAGGTATTTGCTGTGTCCACCGAGGGGAATCAAACCCGTGATTTTAGCATTATAAATCCAAAACTTACCGCTGTCCCACCAGAGGGCCTCATCAGCAACCGACAGGACTTCTAACTAAAGTCATACATTTCTTCTATTTTATTTTTTAAAGTTTAACTGTTATAAAATTAACTAAAACCGGAAAATTAGAAACGTAGTAAGTTAGATCAGCTGTTTGTTTTCTTATAGCAAAACCACATCGGGCTATCTGCTAAGCCTATGGAGGGGAATCGAACCCCTGATTGTAGCGTAGTAAATCCGTAGACATACCACTGTACTAGCAGGGGGCTCTAGATCAGATACGATAATGAAAAGTAATTATAGTTAAACACAAACCCATATGGATCAGTTTAAACCCCATGAATACAGTATTCGGGAAAGGGGGTATGTAAATTACAAATATCCATTGTCTTTTTTTCTGGTGGCTTTTTTCGTGTGTGTGTGGGGGGGTTATTGGCCGAAACCAAAGATTAGAAACTTTAGTAATGATGTACGTAAAGATCATGTCACCATGGTTGCAAGTGTCACTTACTAGGTGCAGGTGACAAGTATGGGGCTTTAATGAAGTTAGATAAGTGTTATATTCTTAATAGATATTGAACTATATATGTCATTACAATTTTAAAAAATATATATATCACACAGTTCTAAATTATCACAAGTCGAAGCAACCACACAATGTTGTGCGTATGTGTTGTTTTTTTACAGCAAAGCCACATTGGGTTATCTACTGTATCCAGTGAATGGAATCGAACCCCTGATTTTAGCGTTATAAATCTGAGGACTTAACCGCTTTCCCACCGGAGAACTCCATACACACAGAGAGACACGTGTAAGAGAATGTTTCATGCGACGGGTATTCGAACCCGCGAGCCTCAGATTACGAGTTGAACGCTTTAACCCACCTGGCCATGCTGGATCATTATGTAAACAAAGGTTTGATGTTTCTGTAAATAGCTTTATCTCTCAGTTTTCATTAATTCTAAGAATCCACGAGTGAAAGCACATATAAGAAAAAATCATTTGTCATATCCAGTGCCGATAAGGCCTTTCGCGCAGTACCAGAGTTCATCAAACCAGCTTGGACACGAATATTTACATACACTGCTGGCCAAAATCTTAAGGCCAATGAATATAAAGAAAAAAATATGCATTTTTCGTTGTTAGACTCAACTACTTATTTGAGTAGAGCTTCGAAAGATTAAAATAAGAAAAGGGAAAATAAAAATCAAAAACTTTTTTAGCATTTAATAGGGAAAATGTGAACACTATGAAATTAGCCTAAATACCAACTGGTTGGTCAAATGTTTAAGACCATACCAAAAAGAAGTCCTAAACAGGGTAAGAAATGCCCAACAAGAGGTCTCAGTAGTGAGTAGCACGGCCGTCATTGTGAATAACTGCAAACATTCGCTTTGACATGGTCGATATAAGTGTTTGCAGAAGGCTGGCTGGAATGTTATTCCAAGTGGTGACGATGGCTCCACGAAGATCATGCACTGTTTGGAGTTGACGTCCATTTCTATAGACTTCCCTTGGCATCCACCCCCAAAACATTTTCAATGTGATTCAATTCGGGGAAACACGCTGAATGGCCCAAAAAATCACGTTATTCGCCATGAAAAAGTCCTTTGTCCCGCGGACATTGTGGATTACAGCATTGTCATGCTGAAAGATCCAGTCATTTCCACACAAGCAAGGGCCTTAAGTCAATAAGGATGCTCTCTCCAACATGCCAATGTAGCCAACTGCTGTTTGACGCCCCCTGTATAACATGAAGCTCCATTGTTACATGCAAGGAGAAAGCACCCCAAATCATGATGGAACCTCCTCCACTGTGTTGTGTAGAAAATGTCTCTGGTGGGATATCTTTATCGTGCCAGTAACGTTGTAAGCCATCTGAACCATTCAGGTTAAATTTTTTTTCTCGTCATAGAACAAAACCTTCTTCCACTTTTTTACGTCCCATGTTTGGTGCTTCCCAGCAAAGTTTAACCGTGCTGTTTCGTGTTGTGGAAAGAGACGTGGCCTTTGAAGACGTTTACAGTTATTAAAGCCTTTCTCTCACAGATGCCGTCTTATTGTTCTTGAGCTGCATCCTGCGTCCGTAAGGGCCTTAAATCTAGTTCGACGATCGGTTGGTGTCTTGCGGACAATCCGTCGAATTCTCCTGCTAAACGCCGGCGAAATTTTCTCGGGCCGACCACTTGAAATTCTCGTTCCGTATCCCTCAGTGTCTTTTAATAAATTTGCAACAACAGTTTTACTACACCCAATCTCATCAGCGATGGCACGTTGAGAGAGACCTTGCTTTTACAGCTCGACAATTCTGCCACGTTCAAACTCTGTCAACTTTTAGCCTTTGCCATGTTTTTACCCAATGTAACACAGGATATGTTGACAATGCTAAAGCTTGAACACAAATGACTAAATTTCGTTACGTATTTACCGATTAACGCTTCGTTTCTGTATGGTCATAAACTTTTGACCAGCTAGTATTTAGGCTAATTTTATAGTGTTCACATTTTCCCTATTAAGTGCTAAAAACGTTTTTTATTTTTATTTTCCCTTTCTTATTTTCATCTTTCGAAGCTCTTCTCAAATAAGTGGTTGAGTCTAACAACGCAAAATGCATATTTTTTCTTTATGTTCATTGGCCTTCAGCTTTTGGCCAGCAGTGTGTATATATATATTAGATCATTTTCATGAACAAATTAGGCAAGTGAATTGCTCTTATTATAAATTGCATTTTAATTTTCTTACAAATTCAGTTTTATATTTAACAAAATCTTTATAATACTTATTTCCTTTATTACTTATATGAATTATATTTACTATAATTCACAAGAACTGTTTTTGTCTACCTTTCTGTGTTTCTTATAGATTTGTTTTTCTGATTACTTGTGCTTTCTTTTTTACCTCATTATTGATTGACAAAAATACCATTATCTTTACCTTTCCAATAACCTAGAAATCAAATTTTAAAAACATAACAAATTCGTCAATCCATTTATTTGTTTCTGATAGTTCCTATTGGATGGTTTAAGCCACCTGGCGATAAGTAAATAAACTATAAACCTGGTAGTCAATGACACAACGTTTTCTATAGTTAATTTAGCTAAAACATTATATTAATTTTAGCAAAAACATAGAGAAAGAGAGGGGGAACTTTAACATTTTAATTACGCTAACAAAAATACAAGTTAATGCAAAGAAGATTGTACATCGACATGTTAACCACACTATGTCTAATATACATAGAGGCGACGAAGTTTTTTGCTCAGTTCCAGAGCTCATTAGCTCGTCTAGGAGACAGTAGACTCAGCAGTGTGAACGTATAGCTGACTTATCCCTTGCTCTGTAGCGTCATTAGCTCTCCTACTGCGCAGTAGTTTTAATATAAAAATTCTATATAAACTTTGATGTGATTGAGTCTTGTGGGAAAGAATATTAAAGTTTCACGTGCCAGTCAAACCAATAACAACAATTTTTAAAGATGGGATGTGGTGTGGGATACGTCAGTAAGACGACCAATCTAGTCGCATCTATCAGAGCTAGTTCACCAACCACATTCGCTTACACTTCTCATCACAAAAACAGTCAATCTAAAAATACTTTTGAAACCAAAGAAAAAGTTAATTTTCGTCACAATGTAACATGGGAACAAAAACTCTACATTTCAGATCTATAATATATATTAATTAATATTTATCGTAGTAACAACATTAATATTTATTGAACAAACATGTATAGAACAGCCTAAAGAAAAAAGTAAAACGAAACTTACTAAACGGAAAAGGTGATATGACGATACGAAGCTTACTAAACGGAAAAGTTGATATGACGATGAAACTTACTAAACGGAAAAGTTGATATGACAATTGTTGTTTTGGAATTTCGCACAAAGCTACTCGAGGGCTATCTGTGCTAGCGGTCCCTAATTTAGCAGTGTAAGACTAGAGGAAGGCAGCTAGTCATCACCACCCTCCGCCAACTCTTGGGCTACTCTTTACCAACGAATAGTAGGATTGACCGTCACATTATAACTGATATGACAATACGAAGCTTACTAAAAGGAAAAGTTGATATGACGACACGAAGATTGCTAAACAGAAAAGCTGATATGACGATACGAAGATTGCTAAACGGAAAAGTTGATATGACGACACGAAGATTGCTAAACGGAAAAGTTGATATGACGATACGAAGATTGCTAAACGGAAAAGTTGATATGACGACACGAAGATTGCTAAACGGAAAGTTGATATGACGATACGAAGATTGCTAAACGGAAAAACTGATATGACGATATGAAACTTACTAAACGGAACAAGTAATATTACAATGATAATAAATTTCAGGCTACTTGAGAATGTAAGGTATGTTTATTGGATAAACCTTGAAACATTGTTACAGGTATGGAAGAACTGGACATTGTCCACGTAGGTAGAAATGAACCGTAAATATAGTCTAATGACCGAATCAAAATTTCCAGTTTATTTAGTTTTTTTGATCATTCAAATGAATCTCGTAAAATTTCTCGTAATTTCTCGAAGTCTTCACACGCTAAAAGACAAAATCGTAAAGTCTCAATTAACATGTTACAGAAACTTAAAATTTACGATCGTATATTAAGTATTATTCTGCAAAAAAAAAAAAAAAAACTTCAGTAAACGCCTCAAGTTTTTCTGAATTTAAAATCTTATAAAAACACGATATTAAGATGCACGACTTTTTATAGCGTCCTTTTGTTTAATTGTAGTTAAGCGCAAAAGTACACAATCGGCTATTTACGATGCTACCACTTGATTCGAAATTTCTTTCTTTCTTGCATTGTAAGTCCGAAGACTGAGCAACTGATTGGAGGTGATAACCACAAAGGAACAGATAATATTTTATAACTCAAAACACGTCTCGGGTTCTCTTGGAATTATAGAAACAGCGTATAACCCGAAATATTTCGAGATAAAATAACGTTTGTATTTTGAATTTCACGCAAAGCCACACGAGGGCTATCTGCGCTATCCGTCCCCAATATAGTAAAGGGAAAAGTCGGTAGTCATCATCACCCACCACCAACTCTTGAGCTACTCTTTTAACAATGAAGAGTGGAATTGACCATAACGTTATAACTCCTTGGTTAAAATCGCAAATACGTTTGATGTTGCGGGGATTCGAACCTGTGACCTTCACATTACTAGTCAAGCGCCCTAACCACCTAGTCATGCTGGGATAACAGTGTTTGAACTAATATTCTGTAAACATTTTCAACTGTGCGTCCTGTTTCTTTCGAATCTCACACTGAATTTTCTCCATAAAAATTATCTTAAATATACCTTCGTGGTAGCTGTGTAATAATATCCTTCATTTTTATGTTTTAACATTGATTTATTATTGTTGTGTTATATAACCAATACTGTCGCGTTACAATGTTATTATTATTCCAGTTGTTACAATAATGTAGGTATTGTTTTCATGGTACAATATTCTAGTTAGTATTACTGTATTACAGTATTTACCTACTATAACTGTGTTGTATTTTCTTTCACTCACAACAAACTGAACTTCCCTTTCAGTTACTCTCCTTACGGTATTTTTATTTAATAAATCAAAAGGGATCGTTCGCTAATTACAAGCATGTAATAAAACAATACCTGCCGAATCAAACACAGGTTATAAGTTTAACACTCCTACGAAAAGTGGGGCCTAATAGGCCCCAGACCAACTTGAAAGGTTATTAATATTAGGCTAATAATTTTGTATTTAAATGAAATTGCCATTTCAATTCATTAATGAACGGATTAACGAGATTCCCACTGTCCCTATCTACTATCTAGCGAAACCACAGCCAGGGGAACGGGCTTGGAGAAATCAGGACTAGAAACATCTTTTCGTAGGAGTGTTACCTTCATTATATAATTACTTTTAATTTCAATAACGTACGTTGATTTTTTTTTTTAGGCAGGGCTACGATAGCAATCACTTTGGATCACTTAACAAATCACTAATTTCTTTCATAAATAATATCAAGATAAAAATAAAATCCTTGATGGCCCCGAAATGGGTCAAGATCTGGACTTTGTTCTTGCAATTCCCATCAGCTGATATTAATACTTCGAAACTTGGTATCGGTTGAGAGAGTTCTATGGCAGAGAATCATTCGGTTAAACAAAATATAAAACCAACTTTGCCAGTAAACAAGTAAGTGAAATACCTATAGTGTTCGTTAGGACTAACACACGATCTATTCTTATTAATATTTAACTCAACCCAGGATGACGTAACAACATTAATGAAACCACAAAGGCGAAACGTCTCTTAAAATGAAAGTCCTGATGTAATCATCTGGAGAGTAAATGTTCGTCTCTTTGTTTATGTTTCCACTTTAACTTTGCGCTATTTAAACATGTTTTATCTAAACTGTTTACGTACCAACTAGCTTTTGGGTCCATAACGTTGCTGATTACAAGAACTCCAATAACGTACTATGAAGAGAAAAACGACAATAATAAACTAAATATATCAACATTGTTGTCACCCAGTGGCATAGTGGTATGTCTGGTGACGTACAACACGACAAACAGGGTATCGATAACAGCGATGGGCTAAGCGTTGGTAGCCCATCGTGTAGATTTGTATTTAACAAAAACAACAGAGGAATAAAAAATACTTTAAAAAGCCCCATAGTTGCTGACAGGTATGTCTGCGCACTTATAACGCTACAAACCGAATTTTTATACTGGTGGTGGGCAGAGCACAGATAGCCCATTATGTAGCTGTGGGCTTTACTCCAAACAACCAAACCCGTTTTCTTCTTCTTCTAAGTGTTAATTTAATTGTATTGTGGAATTGCAAAGTTTTAAAACAAGGCTTAACCCTAACTTCAATACCGATCATTACCGGAGGATTTCTTCGTGTTGTGTCATAATGAGTTATTTCATCTTTCCAGTTACAACACGCGATGCAAGTACCTGACAAAACACTTGAGTGAAATCATTCATTCTGTGTGTGTAAACTACACATATATTTGTTACTTCGGTAACACTAGCGTTCGAAACCCACCACTAATAAATGTGACCAGATGCAACAACGTTGACTGATTGATTATTTGGATTTTTTTTTTAATTTCGCACAAAGCTACTTGAGCTACTCTTTCACCAACGAATAGTGGGATTAACCGTGACATTATAACGGCCATACATCTGAAAGGGCGAGAATGTTTGGTGTGACGGGGATTCGAATCCTATTTGAATTGAGCACAAAGCTACACATTGGACTATGTTTGCTCTGCCCACCACGCGTATCAAAATCCAATTTTATCATAGTAAGCTGTAAAACAAAACAAGAGATACCATTATGGCCAACAACTAACTGTTTATATTTAAACTAAACTACATTATAACGTTTCGCTATACATAAATACCACAAATCTGCATTTTGCGACTCAAATAATATTCACTGTATTATAGTGATAACAAAAGATTACAAAATTAATAGGTTTTTTTTTCGTTTGGGTTAAAAAAATAAATTATAACTTCTGATGTAAATCGAAAGACAAAAACACAAAAAGTGAAGGATGAAAATTACAGGTTCGAGAACAAATAAAACGTTGACAGTTATCTCAAAAATGTCACGAGTTAAGACAGTGAAAATACAAATCTCGTAGTTCGGAGTTCCCCGTATGAAAAGAGGGCAGACGGGCAATAAGTTTCAAAACTACAAATATTACTAAGTTTTAATCTTAGTAATGAGAGCACACAATCATTTTAACTGTGATTTCTGAAACTACAAAAAAACAACAACAGAATTTTCAGAGTTTCTCACAAATTTTATCTGTTCATGTCCATCCCTAATCCAGAATCTACAACGAAAAGGAAGGCAATCAACTTGGGCTAATCTTCTGCAATCGAATTCGACCGTCACTCTGATAGCGCTCTCACGACACAAAGTGCGGATGGTGTTTTTTTGTTTGTTTTCGGCAATGAACTCGGATTCAGAGTTCGCCAATTAGAACAGAATCATCAAAACAAACAGAATTATTACTCTGGAAATAAGATGACAACCGGATCATCAAAACAAAGAGAATTATTACTTTGGAAATAACATAACAACCAGATCATCAAAACAAAGAGAATTATTACTCTGGAAATAAGATGACAACCGGATCATCAAAACAAAGAGAATTATTACTTTGGAAATAACATAACAACCAGATCATCAAAACAAAGAGAATTATTACTTTGGAAATAACATGACAACCGGATCATCAAAACAAAGAGAATTATTACTTTGGAAATAACATGGCAACCGGATCATCAAAACAAACAGAATTATTACTTTGGAAATAACATGGCAACCGGATCATCAAAACAAACAGAATTATTACTTTGGAAATAACATGACAACCGGATCATCAAAACAAACAGAATTATTACTTTGGAAATAACATGACAACCGGATCATCAAAACAAACAGAATTATTACTTAAATAACATAACGACCAGATCATCAAAACAAAGAGAATTATTACTTTGGAAATAACATGACAACCGGATCATCAAAACAAACAGAATTATTACTTTGGAAATAACATGAAAACCGGATCATCAAAACAAACAGAATTATTACTTTGGAAATAACATGGCAACCGGATCATCAAAACAAACAGAATTATTACTTTGGAAATAACATGACAACCGGATCATCAAAACAAACAGAATTATTACTTTGGAAATAACATGACAACCGGATCATCAAAACAAACAGAATTATTACTTTGGAAATAACATGACAACCGGATCATCAAAACAAACAGAATTATTACTTTGGAAGTAACATGAAAACCAGATCATCAAAACAAACAGAATTATTAGTCTGGCAGCTATAAAAAATTAAATGAAGAAAATTGGAAGAAAATGAAAAAAAAACAACAGATTAAACATAAATATAGTTACATATCTTCGGGCGCTCTTTCCATATTATGTCAATCGAAAAACCCAATGTTAAAATCTTATTTTATCTAAACCAATTTAACATCATACATTTGAACAGAGTGATGTGACACCTGTGTTTTAACCACATTTAACGATGTTAGTTGGTGATTTTTACTACAGAACCTTTCTGTTTTTCATCCGCCTCAGAGAACTGAACTTCAAATTTTTAGCAATGGCCCATAGAGGACCTCTAAAAGACGATTAAGAAGCAATGGGAGATAATTTTAAAGTAATGAACTTCAAATTTTTAGCAATGGCCCATAGGGGGACTCTAAGAGACGATTACGAAGCAATGGGAGAGAATTTTAAAATAATGAACTTCACATTTTTAGCAATGGCCCATAGGGGGACTCTAAGAGACGATTACGAAGCAATGGGAGATAATTTTAAAATAATGAACTTCACAATTTTAGCAATGGCCCATAGGGGGACTCTAAGAGACGATTAAGAAGCAATAGGAGAGAATTTAAAAGAAACACATTACGTGAAATAAACGCTCGTAATTAACGTAACAAATATTTTATAAGCTCTCGTTGGAAGGCGCTGTTATACAGTCTTAAACTAAAGAATTAAAATGTGTCTCTGTATTACAATTTTTGATTTACTTTACCGAAAGTTTATATTGATTAATATCCTAGATCACTGTAATATATAAACATCAAATAAGGTCATAAAAGTAACAAAATAAAGACCAATAGATGTATTTCTATACTCTCCTCAGTTTTGTTTCTAAAGTTTTAAAAACAAACCCTAAAGATTATATAGTTAACTGCACAGGTGACAAAGACATCAAAATTAAAAACTAGGTTAAAATATCGGCAAGTTTTTTTTTATATTTTTATTTGAAGGTTATGTTTCAAGCTAGTACTCTTCGTCAGATCATTTAACATATTCTAAGCTTTTTTAAAACAACTTAAGGGGCATAATATAAACCTTTTACGCCACATACTACACACAAATCAAATGAATAATGTACTTGATACCTTAAAGGATTTATAAAAAAAAATCAGGAACTAATTTTTGTACCTACGCGAAAGATGTCGATCTGACAGCTGGTGAGAGAACACAAGTGACGTCTCGTGCTATACACGGAGTGAAAGGGGCATACGAGAACGTGGAAGGTAACGCATCCCTAAGGTTGTGGAAAACAAATGGCACATTTACATCTATCTATAGATTATTTTAAAATACTTGGAGAGTCTTAGAAGCGAGGTGCGGCTAGCACGCGTCAGCATCCTCCGGTGTTACTCAAGTCGCATTGTCTACGTCACAGTTGAAAGACGTTAGCGCGTGGCAAGACGACAAAAACGGTTGATGTAAATGGAAAGCATCAGACGTCTACGAATCCCACATCCTATGCTATAGCATTCTCAGCCGTAAAGCGGAAAACCTACTCGTGGAGGGTAAGCCACACGTGCAAGGCTCTTAAGAACGAAAAGGTTACTTAAACCAAACCACATTTTATCGACGTCACAAAAGAACGAGATGGAAACTGTTGTGTGTTCCTTCTACACCGATGACGTCATCGTCGTGTAGATCCATCCATCCAACTTGCCACGTGCGTCACTATAGTTCAATTCGTTTTCTTTACAACAGCTCCGAATCACTTGTTATTGTGAATATAATAATTCTCGGTTCTTCATAATTTCAACTTTCGCTGTAGAAACGTCTAATAATGAACACGCTCAGGGCTCTGTGGTATTGTTTTTTGTTTTTTTTTTATTTTACCTGTAGTTTTATCGGAGTTTATTATTAATGCAAAAGAAAACAACAACAAAAACAAGATGTAAACGGATCCAAAGGAAAACATTAGTGACTTTTCACGAGTAAATACTGGGGTTTATTTTGTTTGGCGGAAGTAAAAATGAAAAACGTATTCAATAGATTAATGTTTTGATGAACAGAATTCAACGAGGTTCGCTGCGGATCAAACACAGAACACAGTGCCACCTGTGATATTAAGAAAACAACACGTTTCTGATTCTTAAGTAAGGCTTTTCGTTTGAATAAAGGTTATGTTACAGGCACAGAACAAGTATTGGTATTTATATTTATTCTAATGTATTATCGTTATACGTATATTTTGTATTTATTATATTTTTCAAATAAAATTATTTAATATTTTGTGAATGACTTCGAGATAAGGAGAAAAACGAAATAAAAATCTAGTAATTTTTTTTTTAGTAAATCCGGGCTTTTGGGGCAAAAATCGGTTTAAAGTCAATACACCGAGCCAGTCTCCTTCGGTGTTATTCTGAAATTCAATGTGTTCCCCTTTGAGACATTTATTTGCAAATTAATGAATATTAAACGAAGTTCTTGCTTCGTAGAACTACAGAGTGTGACGTAAAAGACAACTCATTTGTTTGTCACAACTGCAGGAAGGAGTGTTTATCCCTGATAGCACGAAGGAAGAAGTCCGTGGTATAAGATGACAATATGATTTACTGATTGACACTTTGTGTGGCCTAACACTACAGTAACACTGTCGATAACAAACACTTCCTTATTCGCCGTGTAGTACGGGTTTCCAATAAAAACATATTAGAAACGCATATCATCTTGACCGCACATCTTATCCGTTGTACGTCACTGATGACCTGCACCGTGACCAATATGACGTCATGTTTCTCGTAACTGAAAACTGTTTACTGCCAATCACAAAGCTACACAATGAGCAAGTTGCATTGTGCCTACCGCGAGTATCAAAACCCGATTATTTGGGTTATAAGTACAGAAACGTATCACTGAGCTACTGTGGAAGGGGGGGACAACTAGTAATGTAACGTTCAATAAAGAAATGACTGTAAATAATTAATTTAGTTAATTAATGGTGTCCCACTCTTCCTGGACTAGATAGCAGGCGGTCCGTTATAAGTTATTCCCATCTGACGTCTAGGTATTTGTCATACAGCTGGTGAGACTGGAACATAGTGAATAAAGCGTACTCAAGTACACACCAGCATGTCTCGGGCCAATCTCAAACTTGCAACCATCGGACTACGAGTCCAAAGCGTTAAACCACTGAGCCACACCGGCCATTGTTATATGACGTCACAAAAACTACCGGCTGAATAATATATTTATTTGTGTAAAATAGGCCGGTGGAGTGTGCAGTGAGTGATTCTAAAGGTTCCAGTGATTTTGTCATAAAAAATACGCCCCGCCATTTACAACTGTTGTTGCGCTACAAGAGTGGGATTTGACTTCCACTATCCGGTAAAATATGGGTAGTTCGAGAGTTTGTAGTAAGTACCACCAGCTAAATTACAGACAATCATTCGTTTATAGCCCTTTGTGTAAAAGTGCGACACAACTGTTTTCTACTGATGATTGGCTAATGGTCATCTGGCTAACGGTCATGCGAAACAAAGTTTCCGCATCTGTAGTAGTCTCAACATGTGGTAGTCGGTGTGCTAGTTACAGGAAGAAGCAGTACCTACCAAAGTCTCCATATCTGTAGCAGTCTCTATATATGAGAGTCGACGTGCCAGTTACAGGAAGCAGTACCTACCAAAGTCTCCATATCCATAGTAGTCTATATATATGATAGTCGACGTGCCAGTTACAGGAAGCAGTACCTACCAAAGTCTCCATATCCATAGTAGTCTCTATATATGATAGTCGACGTGCCAGTTACAGGAAGCAGTACCTACCAAAGTCTCCATATCCATAGTAGTCTCTATATATGATAGTCGACGTGCCAGTTACAGGAAGCAGTACCTACCAAAGTCTCCATATCCATAGTAGTCTCTATATATGATAGTCGACGTGCCAGTTACAGGAAGCAGTACCTACCAAAGTCTCCATATCTAAAGTGGTCTCTAGAAGTTTTAGTGAAAGTTTGTCACAGATCTGTCCACAAAAACAAAACAGGGGAACAAAATTTACTGAGTTGTAATGGATTCATTATCGTGTGTTTCATTAAGCTATTAAAGGAAACAAATAGTAACGGATATATTTTCCATGTTATTTATAATTTAGCAGCGAGACATATCAAGCAGTCGTTTTTAGAATATATCACCTTGTTCGGGTAAATTATTCAACAGACGTACGTTACCTCGACAACAAAATACTGACGTCAACTCTATCGATGATATATTTAATATTCAAACTCAAAAACATATCCCACAAATTTTATCTTATTCGTACAAACGTGTCGTGACTTGGACTACAAAAATTGGGTGTTTCTTTGTCAAATCTCGCGAAGTTACTCGAGAGCAATTTGTGCTAACAATCTTCAATTGTGATCTGAGATACTTAATTGGCTACTCTTTACAATAAAAGAAAGTGGAATAGACCTTCACATGACTCAAAGACCGAGCGAGCAAGTTCAGTGGCGGGATTCTAACTCGTGACCTGCAGATTGTGAGTCATGTGCTATAGCTATTAAGAGCCTCACGCTAAACACAAAAATAATCGCAGTGAAACGTTTTAAACAGTTATAGTTTGTTTTGAATTTCGCGCAACGTTACACGAGGGCTATCTGTGCTAGCCGTCCCTAATTTAGCAGTGTAAGACTAGAGGGAAGGCAGCTAGTCATCACTACCCACAGCCAACTCTTAGGCTACTCTTTTATCAATGACCAGTGGGATTGACCGTAACATTATAACGCCCCCAAGGCTGAAAGGGCGAGCATGTTTGGCGCGACGGGGATGCGAACCCGCGACCCTCAGATTACGAGTCGCATGCCTTAACACGTTTGGCCATATTATAAAGACGTATACAAATATATATAAATACATACACACACGCACAACAGGTTTGGATCTGCAAGGATATTTTGCCATCTCATGTAAGTTGAATCTCACATGCACATGAATGGTTCATGAAAACTCCAAAATGTACCTTCCTTGCTGAAAAATTGAGTAGAAAAGCAAATTATCTAAATCTTTGTTTGGGAAACCCAAAACGTATCTTTGTACTAAGTAAATCGATCGAGATATGGCTAAGTAATTGAACAAACCCCTAAAATTATGGGTTTATTTTTCCCTCTGACCTCCCTCCCCAAGTACTAAATATGGGTATATCCCAAATATTGTATGTATATATACAGCTTCTTTAAAAAGTATTTGTATCAAATCCCATGTTCGCTGCTCGAAATACGGCGAAATAATCGTAAACAACAAAAAAACTAAAATTACGCCCTCTAGCGACATATTGATTCTCTCAACTATTAAAAATGAATAAATCCACCATTTTTATTGTTCAAAGAGTTTAAGACCTTTAGAAAAGTGTATTACTGTCAAAGCATGTAAAGTGATTAACATATACGTAAGTAACTGACCAAAAACTTGTGAGCTTTTGAGAGCTCTGAACCTCCCTCCTCCTTGTCCTCAAAATACTCGAAATGTGCAAATTTAACTTTTCTAACGTCAATTTGTTGAGCGCTTGGAAATTCGTGTTTGTTCAAATTTTCAGCTTGACTGCTATAAATACGATCACGCATATGCCAAGAATATACATTTTTGGACTGTTGATCCCATAAAATCTTTTAAAATACCCAAATAAAAGAAATATTAAGATGCCCTCTGGGTGTATTGAACCAAAATATAGCCCTACCGAGTTTCAAATCACTTCCTTCCTCAAGAAATGAAAGAGTTGTGGTAGATTGAAATAGAGAACAACAGGAAAACATTATGTTTCTCTGCGGAGACAACAAAAAACACAACTCTAACTAGGTATGTGTTTCGATCCATAATCGTTTAACTTTGATCAAGTTATATACGTACCATTAACTGCCAGTATTGTCCAAGTATCATCTGCCATTATACCCAGTATATATACACATAACAATAAGCATCACTTGTTTTCTGTATAAAAAAATGCACAGAACATCTAACTGTACTAAGTGTATTATAACTCCAGCGTTGTTAGCCGCGACATAGTGGCTCATAAAACGTGTCAGTTTTTCCAAGTACAAGCTTGTATCTCGTAGCTTCGTCATCTCTTGACCGATTTGAGATCAAATTACAGTTTTGGATTCAAGAGATCAAATCATTTCGATTGATGTATTTGCTCACCAAAGTCTTGCAGATGAATTTAACCTAATCCTGCCTAAACAATTTCCAATTTTAGGGTAGCCTGATACAAATCCTGATGGGTAATAAAATCGAATCGGGTATAGGTGGGTTCCACGCTTGACCGTAATCCTACCTTAAAGAATTTCAAGTTCCGCGGCTACTGAGGATTCCCACTTGTTTAACTAATAAATAACTAGAAATAGATAAGCGAAATGTAACTTACCGTTGAGTCGCTCTAGATAGGAATATTATTACCACGTATTGAAACTATAAAAACGGTGGTATAGTCTCTTTAAAATACCGTGATATCGATGTTGACTCCAGTGTTTGTCAGTAATGTTGAAAATGACCCTCCAACTGCGAAACGCTTCACATAAAACGTCCACGTTCAGTCACGAGAACAGAGCTAGTGCAGGCAACAAAGGTGGCAGATGTCTTTCACTCATCCAAACGCTAAAAGCCACTTCCGTATGACCAGTTCGTATCCTAGCGTCAGTCAACCTTTGAAACATGTGTCATTACTTTGATACCTTATTACATGTGATTGTTAATACATAACCTTTCACCTCAGACTTGACTTTTCGAGGTCAATAACACACAAGGAAACAGGTGCTACCTACTTTAGGACAGCATTTCTCAACCTTTTCCATATCACTGACGGCTCGCTGCCTTCCTAAACTGTAGCGGACCACTAACAAACAGTACAAAACTACAAGAACTTACACACACGATCCGAAAATGGTTTGTAACGAAACGGCGCCCGTTCGATGACCGGTGTTTCAGAAACACTAAAGCTGCGCCACTCCCGGTGGATCTTCTCGGAAAGATGACTTACAAAAAAACTAATGTAGCACACATGAGAATTACTTCTCAGATAATACGAAACACAGAATATGGAATTTACTCACCAGCCTTTATAAGCTACAGATGCATCATTATTGTGAATGTTCTGTCAATATCTACACACCAGCAGAATACACAAGGATGATATAACACAAACTAAATTAACTTACACGTATTTAATTAATTTTTTCCGTGACTAGAAATGCAAGTAATAATTTAGTTAGGTTTGACAACAATAATAATTAAACCGTGTGTGATTAGCAATTTCGCATTTGAGCTACGACATAAATTACATGGCGAGCTGTGTTTGAAATTTCTTTTATTTTCCGGGATCATGGCCACGTGGTCAGGTCAGGGCGCTTGACTCGCAATCTAAAGGTTGCGGGTTCGAATTCCCGTCCCACTAAACACGCTCGCAATGGGGGCGTTGTAATGTGACGGTAAATCCCACTATTCATTGGTGATAAAAAAGGTAGCCCAAACGTTGGTGGTGGATGGTGATGACCAACTGCCTTCCCTCTAGACTATTACTGCTAAATTATGAATGGCTAGTGCAGATAGCGCTCGTGTAACTTTGTGTAAATTTCTGAAACAAACAAATAAACTTCTATATTTTATTATTTGTTTCTGTTGTTAATGAGTGTAAGCAGGTTTTATATTGGGAAATCTACTTTGGTAATCATTCTAGGTTTGTACCAAGCGTTTACTGGTGCTTAAAAGCGCACGTTTTAAAGAACTTTGTACCTATTCTTCAACTGTATTAAAGATACGTCTTAAATTTTAACAGTTAATTAGCAAGAGCGACAAGACA
>NC_134832.1:52521107-52602632 GCF_004210375.1 Tachypleus tridentatus | reverse complement strand
TTAGTATACTACTACCTCCTCCTAAGAAAAGAAACACATTTTGAAGTTAGTATACTACCCCTCCTCCCAAGAAAAAAAACAATAACAACACATTTTAGTTAGTATACTACTACTCCTCCCCTAAGAAAATAACAACACATTTGTAAGTTAGTATACTACTACCTCCCAAGAAAACAAAACACATTTGAAGTTAGTATACTACTACCCTCCCCAAACAAAAACACATTTTGAAGTTAGTATACCACACCTCCCTCCCATGAAAACAACAACACATTTTGAAGTTAGTATGTACACTACCCTCCCTCCCAAGAAAAAACAAAAACACATTTTGAAGTTAGTATACCACTACCCTCCCTCCCATAGGAAAAAACAAAACACATTTTAGCATAGTATACTACTACCCCCTCCCCTTAAGAACAACAAGACATTTTGAAGTTAGTATACTACTACCTCCCCCCAGAAAAAACAACAACACATTTTGAAGTTAGTATACTACTACCCTCCCCAAGAAAAACAAACATTACTCTTTGAGTTAGTATACTACTACCCTCCCTCCCATGAAAACAAAAACACATTTTGAAGTTAGTATACTACTACCTCTCCAAGAAAAAACAACAACACATTTTGAAGTTAGTATACTACTACCCTCCCCAAGAAAACACACATTTTGAAGTTAGTATACTACTACCCTCCCTCCCATGAAAACAAAACACACATTTTGAAGTTAGTATACCTACTACCTCTCCCCTGACAACAACACATTTTGAATTTAGTATACCACCCCTCCTCAAGAAAACAACAATTTTGACAGTTAGTATACTACCCTCCTCCTCCCAAGAAAACAACAAAACACATTTTGAAGTTAGTATACTACTACCTCCCTCCCAAGATGCAAACAATGAACACATTTTAGTTCAGTATACTACTACTCCTCCCCCAAGAAAACAAACAACACATTTTAGCTAGTATACTACTACCCTCCCTCCATGAAAAAACAAAAACATTTTAGTTAGTATACTCACACCCTCCCAAGAAAACAAACATTTATATTAGTATACCTACTCCTCCAACAAACATTAGTTAGTATACTACTACCCTCTCCCAAGAAAACAACAACACATTTAGTTAGTAGTACTACTACTCCTCCTCCTCCTCCCATAAAGAAAACAACACATTTTGAAGTTAGTATACTACTACCCTCCCCTCCCATGAAAAACAAAACATATTTTAGAAGGAGCACTACTACTCCTCCCTAAGAAAACAAAACATATTTTTACTTAGTATACTCACTCACCCCCTCCCTCCCATGAAAACAACAAAACACATTTTAGTTAGT
The DNA here is from genome assembly GCF_004210375.1 of Tachypleus tridentatus. Classification (NCBI taxonomy): domain Eukaryota; kingdom Metazoa; phylum Arthropoda; class Merostomata; order Xiphosura; family Limulidae; genus Tachypleus; species Tachypleus tridentatus. Next base: position 52,601,296 of record NC_134832.1, on the reverse strand, counting down.
ATAATACCCTCCCTCCTGAAAACAACAACACATTTTAGTATACTACTACCCTCCCCCCTCCTAAGAAAATAACAACACATTTTTAGTTAGTATACTACTACCTCCCCAAGAAAAACAAAAACACATTTGAAGTTAGTATACTACTACCTCCCCTCCCATGAAAAAACAAAACACATTTTGAAGTTAGTATACTACTACCCTCCCCAAGAAAACAACAACACATTTTGAAGTTAGTATACTACTACCCTCCCCCCAAGACAACAAAACACATTTTAAGTTAGTATACTACTACCCTCCCAAGAAACAACAACACATTTTGAAGTTAGTATACTACTACTCCTCCCTCCTGCTAAGAAAACAACACACATTTTGAAGTTAGTATACTACTACCCTCCCCTCCCAAGAAAACAACAACACATTTTGAAGTATACTACTATCCTCCCTCCCAAGAAAAAAACAAAAACATTTTAGTTAGTATACTACTCCCTCCCTCCTCCAATGAAAACAAAACACATTTTTAGTTAGTATACTACTACTCTCTCCTCCCAAGAAAACAAAACATATTTTGAAGTTAGTATATACTACTACCCTCCCTCCCATGAAAAACAAAAACACATTTTGTGTTAGTATACTACTACCTCTCCCTCCTAAGAATAACAACAACACATTTTTTGTAGTAGTACTACTACTACCTCCTCCCATGAAACAAAACAAAAAACATATTTTGAAGTTAGTATACTACTACCTCCCCTCCCAAGAAAATAACAACACATTTTAGAAGTAGCAATACCATACCTTCCCTCCTAAGAAAAAAAAAAACACATTTTGAAGTTAGTATACTACTTACTCCCCAAGAAAACAACACACATATTTGAATTTAGTATACTACCTACCTCCCCTAAGAAAACAACAACACATTTTGAAGTTAGTATACCATACTACTCCTCCCCAAAGAAAACAAAACACATTTTGAAGTTAGTATACCATGCCCCTCCTCCTCCCAAGAAAAAAACAAAACATATTTTGAAGTTAGTATGTACACCCTCCCCAAGAAAAAAACAACAACACATTTTGAAGTTAGTATACTACTACCCTCCCCTCCAAGCAAACAACAACACATTTAGAAGTTAGTAGTACTACTACTGCCTCCTCCCAAGAAAACAACAACATTATTTTGAAGTTAGTATACTACTATCCTCCCCAAGAAAACAACACATTTTTAGTTAGTATACTACTACCTCCCAAGAAAACAAAACACATTTTGAAGTTAGTATACCTACTCCTCCCTCCCACATTTTGAAGTTAGTATACTACTACCCTCCCCAAGAAAACAACAACACATTTTAAGCTAGTATACTACTCACCCTCCCAAGAAAAACAAAAAAAACACATTTTGCAAGTAGTGTTACTACTCCTCCCTAACAAAACAATAAAACACATTTGAAGTTAGTATACTACTACCTCCCCTAAGAAAATAAAACATATTTGAAGTTAGTATACTACTATCCTCCCTCCCATGAAAACAACAACACATTTTGAAGTTAGTATACCACTACCCTCCCCTCCCAAGAAAACAAAACACATTTTGAAGTTAGTATACTACTACCCTCCCCCCCTTCCAAGAAAACAAAAACATATATTGAAGTTAGTATACTACTACACCCTCCCCAAGAAAACAACAACACATTTTGAAGTTAGTATACTACTACCCTCCCCCAAAACAACAACAACATTTGAAGTTAGTATACTACTACCCTCCTCTCCCATGAAAACAAAACACATTTTGAAGTTAGTATACTACTACTCCCTCCCCTTCCCATGAAAAACAACAACATATTTTAGTTAGTATACTACTACTCCTCCCCAAGAAAACAACAACACATTTTGAATTTAGTATACTACTACCCTCCCCCAAGAAAACAAAAACACATTTTACAAGTTAGTATACTACTACCCTCCCCCCTCCCATGAAAACAAAAACATATATTGAAGTTAGTATACTTCTACCCTCCCCCCCCAAGAAAACAACAACACATTTTGAAGTTAGTATACTACTACTCCTCCCCTAAGAAAAAACAACAACACATTTTGTGTTAGTATACTACTACCCTCCCTCCCATGAAAACAAAAACACATTTTGAAGTTAGCCATACTACTACCCTCCCCCATGAAACAACAAACATATTTTAGTTAGTAGTACTACTCACCCTCCAATGAAAACAAAACACATTTTGAAGTTAGTATACTACTACTCCTCCCCTCCCATGAAAACAAAACACATTTCTGTTGAAGTTAGTATACTACTCCCTCCCCCTCCCAAGAGAAAAACAATAACACATTTTGAAGTTAGTATACTACTACTCCTCCCCTCCCATGAAAACAACAAAACACATTTTGAGTTAGTATACTACTACCCCTCCCAGAAAACAAAAAAACACATTTTGAAGTTAGTATACTACTACCCTCCTCCCAAGAAAACAAAACACATTTTGAAGTTAGTATACTACTACCCTCCCTCCTCCCATGAAAACAAAACACATTTTGAAGTTAGTATACTACCCTCCTCCCAAGAAAACAACAACACATTTTGAAGTTAGTATACTACTACCCTCCCCTAAAAGAAAACAAAAACACATTTTGAAGTTAGTATACTACTACCCTCCCCCTCCCATGAAAACAAAAACACATTTTGAAGTTAGTATACTACTACCCTCCCCCTCCCAAGAAAACAACAACACATTTTGAAGTTAGTATACTACTACCCTCCCCCTCCCATGAAAACAAAAACACATTTTGAAGTTAGTATACTACTACTCCTCCCCAAGAAAACAACAACACATTTTGAAGTTAGTATACTACTACCCTCCCCAAGAAAACAAAACACATTTTGAAGTTAGTATACTACTACCCTCCCTCCCATGAAAAAACAAAACACATTTTGAAGTTAGTATACTACTACCCTCCCCCAAGAAAACAACAACACATTTTGAAGTTAGTATACTACTACCCTCCCCAAGAAAACAAAAACACATTTTGAAGTTAGTATACTACTACCCTCCCCTCCCATGAAAACAACAACACATTTTGAAGTTAGTATACTACTACCCTCCCCCAAGAAAAAAACAACACATTTTGAAGTTAGTATACTACTACCCTCCCTCCCATGAAAACAAAACACATTTTGAAGTTAGTATACTACTACCCTCCCCTCCCAAGAAAACAAAACACATTTTGAAGTTAGTATACTACTACCCTCCCCCCAAGAAAACAACAACATATTTTGAAGTTAGTATACTACTACCCTCCCCCAAGAAAACAACAACACATTTTGAAGTTAGTATACTACTACCCTCCCCCCCAAGAAAACAACAACACATTTTGAAGTTAGTATACTACTACCCTCCCCCAAGAAAACAACAACACATTTTGAAGTTAGTATACTACTACCCTCCCCAAGAAAACAAAAACACATTTTGAAGTTAGTATACTACTACCCTCCCCTCCCATGAAAACAAAACACATTTTGAAGTTAGTATACTACTACCCTCCCCAAGAAAACAACAACACATTTTGAAGTTAGTATACTACTACCCTCCTCCCATGAAAACAAAACACATTTTGAAGTTAGTATACTACTACCCTCCCTCCAAGAAAACAACAACATATTTTGAAGTTAGTATACTACTACCCTCCCCAAGAAAACAACAACACATTTTGAAGTTAGTATACTACTACCCTCCCTCCCATGAAAACAAAACACATTTTGAAGTTAGTATACTACTACCCCCTCCCTCCCAAGAAAACAACAACACATTTTGAAAACAACCCTCCCTCCCATGAAAACAAAAAACATTTTGAAGTTAGTATACTACTACCTCCCCAAGAAAACAACAACACATTTTGAAGTTAGTATACTACTACCTCCTCCCCCAAGAAAACAAAACACATTTTGAAGTTAGTATACTACTACCCTCCCTCCTCCATGAAAACAAACAAAACACATTTTGAAGTTAGTATACTACTACCCTCCCCCCAAAAAAAAACAACACATTTTGAAGTTAGTATACTACTACCCTCCCCAAGAAAACAAAACACATTTTGAAGTTAGTATACTACTATCCTCCCCTCCAAGAAAACAACAACACATTTTGAAGTTAGTATACTACTACCCTCCCATGAAAAAACAAAACACATTTTGAGTTAGTATACTACTACCCTCCCCAAGAAAACAACAACACATTTTGAAGTTAGTATACTACCCTCCCCTCCCAAGAAAACAACAACACATTTTGAAGTTAGTATACTACTACCCTCCCCAAGAAAACAAAACACATTTTGAAGTTAGTACTACTACCTCCCCCAAGAAAACAAAAACACATTTTGAAGTTAGTATACTACTACCCTCCTCCCATGAAAACAACAACACATTTTGAAGTTAGTATACTACTACCCTCCCCAAGAAAACAAAACACATTTTGAAGTTAGTATACTACTACCCTCCCTCCCAAGAAAACAAAACACATTTTGAAGTTAGTATACTACTACCTCCCCCCATGAAAACAACAACACATTTTGAAGTTAGTATACTACTACCCTCCCTCCCAAGAAAACAAAACACATTTTGTTAGTATACTACTACCCTCCCCAAGAAAACAAAACACATTTTGAAGTTAGTATACTACTACCCTCCCCAAGAAAACAAAAAAACACATTTTGAAGTTAGTATACTACTACCCTCCCTCCCATGAAAACAAAAACACATTTTGAAGTTAGTATACTACTACCCTCCCCCTCCCAAGAAAACAACAACACATTTTGAAGTTAGTATACTACACCCTCCCCCAAGAAAACAACAACACATTTTGAAGTTAGTATACTACCCCTCCCAAGAAAACAAAACACATTTTGAAGTTAGTATACTACTACCCTCCCAAGAAAACAAAACACATTTTGAAGTTAGTATACTACTACCCTCCCCAAGAAAACAAAACACATTTTGAAGTTAGTATACTACTACCCTCCCCTCCCAAGAAAACAAAAAACATTTTGAAGTTAGTATACTACTACCCTCCCCAAGAAAACAAAACATTTTGAAGTTAGTATACTACTACCCTCCCCATGAAAACAAAAACATTTTGAAGTTAGTATACTACTACCCTCCCTCCCAAGAAAACAAAAAACACATTTTGAAGTTAGTATACTACTACCCTCCCCCAGAAAACAAAACACATTTTGAAGTTAGTATACTACTACCCTCCCTCCTCCCCAAAACACATTTTGAAGAAAACTACCCTCCTCCCAAAAACAAAAACACATTTTGAAGTTAGTATACTACTACCCTCCCCCCAAGAAAACAAAACACATTTTTAAGTTAGTATACTACTACCCTCCCTCCCAAGAAAACAACAACACATTTTGAAGTTAGTATACTACTACCCTCCCTCCCATGAAAACAAAACACATTTTTGAAGTTAGTATACTACTACTCTCCCAAGAAAACAAAACACATTTTGAAGTTAGTATACTACTCCCCCCTCCCAAGAAAACAAAACATATTTTGAAGTTAGTATACTACTACCCTCCCCAAGAAAACAAAACACACATTTTTGAGTTAGTATACTACTACCCTCCCCCCCAAGAAAACAAAACATATTTTGAAGTTAGTATACTACTACCCCCCCCAAGAAAACAAAACATATTTTGAAGTTAGTATACTACTACCCTCCCCCCAAGAAAACAAAACACATTTTGAAGTTAGTATACTACTACCCTCCCTCCCAAGAAAACAAAACACATTTTGAAGTTAGTATACTACTACCCCTCCCCAAGAAAACAAAACACATTTTGAAGTTAGTATACTACTACCCTCCCTCCCAAGAAAACAAAACACATTTTGAAGTTAGTATACTACTACCCTCCCTCCCAAGAAAACAAAACACATTTTGAAGTTAGTATACTACTACTCCCCTCCCAAGAAAACAAAAACACATTTTGAGTTAGTATACTACTACCCCCCTCCCAAGAAAAAAACAAAAACACATTTTGAAGTTAGTATACTACTACCCTCCCCTCCCAAGAAAACAAAACACATTTTGAAGTTAGTATACTACTACCCTCCCTCCCAAGAAAACAAAAAAACAATTTTGAAGTTAGTATACTACATTTTGAAGTTAGTATACTACTACCCTCCCTCCCAAGAAAACAAAACATATTTTAGTTAGTATACAAAAGAAAACACAACACATTTTGAAGTTAGTATACTACTACCCTCCCCAAGAAAACAAAACACATTTTGAAGTTAGTATACTACTACCCTCCTCCCAAGAAAACAAAAAACACATTTTGAAGTTAGTATACTACTACCCTCCCCCTCCCAAGAAAACAAAACATATTTTGAAGTTAGTATACTACTACCTCCCCAAGAAAACAAAAACACATTTTGAAGTTAGTATACTACTACCTCCCCAAGAAAAACAAAACACATTTTGAAGTTAGTATACTACTACCCCTCCCCCCAAGAAAACAAAACACATTTTGAAGTTAGTATACTACTATCCTCCCCAAGAAAACAACAACACATTTTGAAGTTAGTATACTACTACCTCCCTCCCCAAAACAAAACACATTTTGAAGTTAACTACTACCCTCCCCTCCCAAAAAAAAAAACACATTTTGAAGTTAGTATACTACTACCCTCCCCAAAAAAACAACAACACATTTTGAAGTTAGTATACTACTACCCTCCCCAAGAAAACAAAAAACACATTTTGAAGTTAGTATACTACTACCCCTCCCAAGAAAACAAAACACATTTTGAAGTTAGTATACTACTACCCTCCCCAAGAAAACAAAAACACATTTTGAAGTTAGTATACTACTATCCTCCCTCCCAACAAAACAACAACACATTTTGAAGTTAGTATACTACTACCCTCCCTCCCACAAAAAAACAAAACACATTTTGAAGTTAGTATACTACTACCCTCCCCTCCCAAGAAAACAAAACACATTTTGAAGTTAGTATACTACTACCTCTCCCCCAAGAAAACAACAACACATTTTGAAGTTAGTATACTACTACCCTCCCCAAGAAAACAAAACACATTTTGAAGTTAGTATACTACTACCCTCCCTCCCAAGAAAAAAGAAAACACATTTTGAAGTTAGTATACTACTACCTCCTCCAAGAAAACAAAAACACATTTTGAAGTTAGTACTACTACCTCCCTCCCAAAAAACAAAAACACATTTTGAAGTTAGTATACTACTACCCTCCCCAAGAAAACAACAACACATTTTGAATTTAGTATACTACTACCTCCCTCCCAAGAAAAAACACATTTTGAAGTTAGTATACTACTACCCTCCCAAGAAAACAACAACACATTTTGAAGTTAGTATACTACTACCCTCCCCAAGAAAACAACAACACATTTTGAAGTTAGTATACTACTACCCTCCCCTCCCATGAAAACAAAACACATTTTGAAGTTAGTATACTACTACCCTCCCCTCCCAAGAAAACAAAACACATTTTGAAGTTAGTATACTACTACCCCCCAAGAAAACAAAACACATTTTGAGTTAGTATACTACTACCCTCCCCTCCAAAGAAAACAAAAACATTTTGAAGTTAGTATACTACTACCCTCCCTCCAAGAAAACAAAACACATTTTGAAGTTAGTATACTACTACCCTCCCCAAGAAAACAAAACACATTTTGAGAGTTAGTATACTACTACCCTCCCCCAAGAAAACAAAACACATTTTGAAGTTAGTATACTACTACCCTCCCTCCCAAGAAAACAAAACACATTTTGAAGTTAGTATACTACTACCCTCCCCAAGAAAACAAAAACACATTTTGAAGTTAGTATACTACTACCTCCCCTCCCATGAAAACAAAACACATTTTGAAGTTAGTATACTACTACCCTCCCTCCCAAGAAAACAACAACACATTTTGAATTTAGTATACACTATTTTTGAATTTAGTATACTACTACCTCTCCCTCCCAAGAAAACAAAACACATTTTGAAGTTAGTATACTACTACCCTCCCTCCCAAGAAAACAAAAACACATTTTGAAGTTAGTATACTACTACCCTCCCCCTCCCAAGAAAACAAAAACACATTTTGAAGTTAGTATACTACTACCCTCCCCCTCCCAAGAAAACAACAACACATTTTGAAGTTAGTATACTACTACCCTCCCCCAAGAAAACAAAACACATTTTGAGTTAGTATACTACTACCCTCCTCTCTCCAAGAAAACAAAACATTATTTTGAGTTAGTATACTACTACCCTCCCTCCCAAGAAAACAAAACACATTTTGAAGTTAGTATACTACTACCCTCCCCAAGAAAACAAAACACATTTTGAAGTTAGTATACTACTACCCTCCCCCTCCCAAGAAAACAACAACACATTTTGAAGTTAGTATACTACTACCCTCCCCCTCCCAAGAAAACAAAACACATTTTGAGTTAGTATACTACTACCCTCCCCCCAAGAAAACAAAACACATTTTGAAGTTAGTATACTACTACCTCCCCTCCAAAGAAAACAAAACACATTTTGATTTAGTATACTACTACCCTCCCAAGAAAACAAAACACATTTTGAATTTAGTATACTACTACCCTCCTCCCAACAAAACAAAAACACATTTTGAATTTAGTATACTACTTCCTCCCCAAGAAAACAAAAACACATTTTGAAGTTAGTATACTACTACCCTCCCCAAGAAAACAAAACACATTTTGAAGTTAGTATACTACTACCCTCCCCAAGAAAACAAAACACATTTTGAATTTAGTATACTACTACCCTCCCTCCCAAGAAAACAAAACACATTTTGAAGTTAGTATACTACTACCCTCCCCAAGAAAAAAAAAAACATATTTTGAAGTTAGTATACTACTACCCTCCCTCCCAAGAAAACAAAACACATTTTGAATTTAGTATACTACTACCCCTCCCCAAGAAAACAACAACACATTTTGAATTTAGTATACTACTACCCTCCCCCAAGAAAACAAAAACATATTTTGAAGTTAGTATACTACTACCCTCCCCAAGAAAACAAAACACATTTTGAATTTAGTAACTCCTGGTTTCATTGTATAATTTTTATTATCGCTAGTCATTCATTTTGACGAACAAAGACGTTGTATAATTAATCTTCTTTAGTAATTGCTGACGTAATGTACGTCTTCAAGTCTCGTGCAGACTGCATTCACAGAAAACACAAAGTGTGTTTGCACATGAGAAGTTGATCTGTGAACGTTTGTGTGGCATCTAGTGTTGCTTGGTAGCCAGGTTCCGGGAACGAGCTGTCGCCTCAAAGGAATATCTAATATATAATAGCTTTCTGTAAGTCAAATAACATAATATCATTTTGCATTTTACTTCTGTCTTCACGAACAATTATTACATACCTTGAGTGGCCTCTATTGAACATCCTGATGGTGAAACGAAAAAATAGTAATAACAATGTCTGTAAAAAAAAGCCAAGCCCTGATTTGTACAATAGTCAAACTTATTTACGACTTCATCAGTTTAAGAAGGCATATGTCGATCAGAGGTATACATGTTTGACACATGCAGACCATGTGCTTGAGACAGTGAGACATTGTTCACAATACAAGATGATTAACAAATGAATAGTGAAAACTAGATTTGTTAAGGTACATCTCTACACATACACCCCACATCCTCATTAAGTGGATGTTTATCTATGGATACATCAGTTATCACTATTCTACAACAAGTGTATAAACATGAACTAATTGAAATGATAGCTGTGGTCTTGGGTACACAGAAATGATAGCTGTGGTCTATGTACATGGGTACACAGAAATGACAGTTGTGGTGTGTGTGCATGGGTACATAGAAATGATAGTTGTGGTCTATGTACATGGGTACATAGAAATGACCGTTGTGGTCTGTGTGCATGGGTACATAAAAATGATAGCTGTGGTCTATGTACATGGGTACACAGAAATGACAGTTGTGGTGTGTGTGCATGGGTACATAGAAATGATAGCTGTGGTCTATGTGCATGGGTACATAGAAATGATAGCTGTGGTCTATGTGCATGGGTACATAAAAATGATAGCTGTGGTCTATGTGCATGGAAACAAAAAATATAACTGAAGATTATAAGCTGAAGCTATTGTAAGACAACACGGGTCTATATATGTTAAACCATTGTAAGACAACACGGGTCTATATATGTTAAACCATTGTAAGACAACACGGGTCTATATATGTTAAGCCATTGTGAGACAACATGAGGTCTTTATATGTTAAGCCATTGTAAGACAACATGGGTCTATATATGTTAAACCATTGTGAGACAACACGGGTCTTTATATGTTAAACCATTATAAGACAACACGGGTCTATATATGTTAAACCATTGTAAGACAACACGGGGTCTATATATGTTAAACCATTGTAAGACAACACGGGGTCTATATATGTTAAGCCATTGTGAGACAACATGAGGTCTTTATATGTTAAGCCATTGTAAGACAACATGGGTCTATATATGTTAAACCATTGTGAGACAACACGGGTCTTTATATGTTAAACCATTATAAGACAACACGGGGTCTATATATGTTAAACCATTATAAGACAACACGGGGTCTATATATGTTAAACCATTATAAGACAACACGGGTCTATATATGTTAAACCATTATAAGACAACACGGGGTCTATATATGTTAAACCATTATAATACAACACGGGGTCTATATATGTTAAACCATTGTAAGACAACACGGGGTCTATATATGTTAAACCATTGTGAGACAACATGAGGTCTTTATGTGTTAAGCCATTGTAAGACAACATGGGTCTATATATGTTAAACCATTGTGAGACAACACGGGGTCTATATATGTTAAACCATTGTAAGACAACACGGGGTCTTTATATGTTAAACCATTGTAAGACAACACGGGGTCTATATATGTTAAACCATTGTGAGACAACACGGGGTCTATACATGTTAAACCATTGTGAGACAACACGGGGTCTATATATATTAAACCATTATAAGACAACATGGTGTACACAAACATTGAACCATTGCAGTGATAAATATTGCTCAAACTATACATCAACAAGTTTCGACCACGTGAGCGAAAAGAGTCATCAGAACTGGTCGTCAAAGGTCCACTAGTTGTAAAGAGTCATCAGAACTGGTCATCAAAGGTCCACTAGTTGTATTTCATTTTTTAAAAACAAACTTACAAGTTATTTTATCAAAATATTTTCCAAGTATAGTTTTTACAAACTACAATAAACATATTAAAACACGATTTTGTGAGGATAAAATGGATCTGAAGAATAAATCGAACACTTTTCCTAAATCTTGGACACTGTTCTTGGTTCCTTATTTTTGAAGGGTTCATTTTTTTTCACTTATAAAACGTTCTTTTTTTGGTTTTTTAATTTCGATCAAAGCTACTCGAGGGCTATCCGTCCCTAATTTAGCAGTGTAAGACTAGAGGGAAGGCAGCTAGTCATCACCACCCGCCGCCAACTCTTGGGCTACTCTTTTACCAACGAATAGTGGGACTGACCGTTTTTTTGGTTTTTTAATTTCGATCAAAGCTACTCGAGGGCTAGCCGTCCCTAATTTAGCAGTGTAAGACTAGAGGGAAGGCAGCTAGTCATCACCACCCGCCGCCAACTCTTGGGCTACTCTTTTACCAACGAATAGTGGGACTGATCGTCACATTATAACGCCCCCACGGCTGAAAGGGCGAGCATGTTTGGTGCGACCGGGATTCGAACCCGCGACCCTCGGATTACGAGTCAAACGTATTTAATAATGTATTTGAATTGAGCCTCCAGCTCTTGACTTTATATAGGTTACACACGCACACTTCATATACGAACCAGTAAAATGAGAGACGTTAAAAATTAGATTAATACAACGTTAAATGGAACTGAACCCTGTTTTAAACAAATCTTAGATACCGTGCCATTGTTAAAGTTCTATTAATTTTGAGTTTCCATGTCATGCTCAAGTGCGGTTTAATATATTCGTGTGTGTGCGTTTTATCTTAAAGCAGAGTCGTAGGGCCCTGAGTCCACTGATAATGCATTCGTAATGAATGAGAAACATTTTAAATTTATAATGTTTCATAAAACAACAGAAGTATTGCACATTCGAATTTTAATTTAATTATTGTTTTCAGGACGACACAGATATGAAATTACACGGCCCTAATAACGTTGTCTGCTTATTAATTTGAAACTATACTTCTGACGTACGTTCTGACTAACAGTCAGATAATCTTAGCTCCGTCTTGAACAACTGATAAAATGATCATTGTGTTAACTGTGCATCTGTGAAAGCTACACAAGTGCTATCTACCAATAACCGTCAATTTTAAAATGACACGCTAGCAAGAAGACCAGTTAGTCAAAAGCACACATCGCCAACTTTTGGGCTGATCTCGTGAGATCGAATAGTAGAATTGGACTGTCACTGTTATAGTGAATCCAGGGTCCCTAAGTGCTGAGTGAATGCTTACAACAGGTAGGATTTGAACCACGAACCTTTAGATTTACAGTCCTTACACGCTAACCCCTTGGCCACGCTTGACCCTATGAAGTCAGTGCCAACGATTTGAACACAACGAAATAAAATCTGCGTATTTTGAAAGTACAGTAACAATTCTAAACGCACTATTTAAAAAGTAGTTAACTGTTGTCAGACGTTAATATATTATTAGGTTTAACGCCTATAGTATCACAACCAGCGAGGACGCCTGACTGATGAAACTATGCATTATATTTATTTGTTTGTTTTTGAATTTCGCGCAAAGCTACAAGAGGGTTATCTGCGCTAGCCGTCCCTAATCTAGCAGTGAAAGCTAGAGGGAAGGCAGCTAGTCATCAGCACCCACCGCCAACGCTTGAGCTACTCTTTTACCAATGAAGAGTGGGATTGACCTTCACAATATAACGCCCCCACGGCTTAAAGAGCGAGCATGTTTGAAGCGACAAATTTTCGAACCTGAGACCTTCATATTACGAGTCGACCGACCTAACCACCTGGCCATGCAAGGTCTTTGCATTATATATGTTCTTTATAAGTAAGGATGAAGAAAAGTATTTTAATTACATACACTCATTAATAGATGAATTCTTAATTTCGCTTTAAGTAGGTATACATCTTACTCTGATAGGAAGTTAAAATCAATTATACATATAAAAATGCTGAATAAATATTGAATTTCAAATACTACTGTTTACAATACAATTAAAGTGAACTTAAGTTTTTAACTGAATGAATAACTTTAAAAAATACGTAAATATGAAAGTTTGGAATGATTCTCGAACTCAACTGACTCCAAGCAGCTCCTTCGAACGCTTTTAGAAATATGATATAAACCGTATTCTTTGATAGATTATTTAAGTAGTGTATTCAGAAAACAACTGAGTGAATGGACGACAACTGTCTGTTGAAAAAACGCAGCTCTAAAGGACAACGTTTCGAAAGTCTGTCATCTTCATGTATCTCAGAACGGCTGGTATGGGTATTAACACTGTTATTGATATGAAGAATACAACGTTCCGACCTTCCTAGGTCATCTTCAGGTTAAGAAAGAGAGAATTTGAATGGGACCGTTTACGGACAACACATGTCTCAGAAACGAAAGTATAAACGGGTACGGGATTGTAGAGGGCGTTGCAGTTGGATGTTAGGTTATTAATTTGTATAGGTATAAAGATGTTCCTTCGTATTGGTTTAATTTTGGTTTTAGTTGCTGTTTTAGGGCTTCTTTGATTTTTCCGTTTGTTTATATTTGTTTCCCTACTTAATATCTGGGTGTTTTTGATGGTTATGTTGTGTTTATTTGATTTTCAGTGTTTAAAAACGTGTGAATGTGTTTCTATCCTTATCAATAAAAGTGTTAATACCCATACCAGCCGTTCCGAGATACATTTTTATTTCAAGTGGGTTTCTCGTCCTTAAGAAGATCCACTGTCTTCAAACAGGCTTTCGAAATGTGGCCCTCTATACTTACGTTTATATACAACAGGTTATTTCCGTCCAGTCAACTAGATTTTAATTAGAAATGTATTTAAGAACACAGGCTCAAAGTCTTTACGTAAAACTTATAACTTATGATAATAAATCTAATGGTTACACTTAAAACGTGTCTAACCCTTTATCGTTCTGACTAATAAATGCTTTATTGATAACGATAAACACAATACAGTAGCTAAAACAATCAAGGATTATGTTTTACAAACTTCGTTTAAAGTATGAACTGTTACATTTACCACTATCAAGGACAAATTTAGCAGCAAAACAATATAGAACTACTTTCCATGAACGTTAAATCTACGATAGTGTTTAAAGACAGTAACTAGTGTTTTGTAGTTTGTACTGTGACCAATGGAATGTTTAACATATCTGCTTTAATCATACTTTTACTAGAGATTGTTTTGAATTATTATATGTATTTAGGACCACCCTAAATCTTCTAGACTAGTCGATCCTCGTAATATGTTTTTAGGTTTACGGCCGAAAATGTCGTTAAATGGTGAAACAATGATTTCTAATCTTAATAGTTATGAACGTCAAAAAATAGATAGTTTGATATTACTGAAAGTCAAACTCAATTAAACTAAATGGTTAAAGGACGTTAAAATTATTTTTTTCTACGTTTCGTTAACCTGTTCAGTGCCGTAGACGAAATAACTCGTCTAAGCCGATTGGTTACACAGTGCCACGGATGAGTTAATTCGTTCTCGAAAATACCTAACTTCAACGCTAGATGTCAGCACCATACATGCATTTGACCTACTTACAAATTGTTTCACTTTCGATCCAAAATGGCGTTACGAAAAAGTTACAAAATAAAGAAGCATTAGAGTTGTATCGTAGCAGCTGAAATACTTGGCAGTCAACAGGTTAAAGTGGAAGGTTACAAAATGGGCTATCTGCACTCTGTCCATCATGGGAAATCAAGTCCCATATTTTAGCATCGTTGGTCCTAAACTTACGACCGACCTATCGAGGTACTCAAAGCGATGGAGTTCACACTTTGTCAAATTCTCGTTACATTCTACGAAGGACCTGAGAACAAAAAGAAACATGCCCATCGTTGTAAGCTCACACGGAGTCGTAGTTGAAGCATCATATTATTCTAGGGCACACGTAAACAACTGCATAAGCAGACCAATAGTTAAACAGCACATAAGCAAGATTAAAATGAATCTCAAACTGCTGTTTCAATTATTCATATTTTTACACGAATTAGAACTTAATGGTTCAGTTTTTTTGCGCAGAGATACACGAGGGCCATCTGCGCATATCCATCCCCAATTCGGAAGCCATCAGAGGGAAGTCAGTAAGTCAATATTACCAACTGCCTACTCTTGAGTTGCTCTTTGAATATATAAGTCGGTTGAATACCATTGTTATAAAGCACCCACCGTTCCCACATATGAAGCGCATTTTGAAATAAATGAGGCTCTAACCTCGAGCCCCAGAGTTACACTACAGCCACGCTAGTTACATAGCCAAGCCCTGCTCCTCATTGAAAATGAAACAAATAGAGTTTGACGATTCACGTGTAAGAAATATTTTAAAAATACTTAATTTCCTGAAGGTATAGGAGCCCGAATAATGGAGATAAAAACAACTTGGAACTAACTCTTTTAAGATACAAAACACCTGTTCAGTTTAGTTGCACATAAACCCCACTAAATCAGTCCTTAGCCTGAAGTTATTATAATTTATAGAAAAGCTAGTTTCTCCGTAAACAAGATTTTACATACACACACACATTCGTCCCCTTAAAAATGAAGTAAAATTCACTAAGCTTAGAAACGGCTGTGTTATTTGACAGTAACTACCCCCAACGATATAACAATGAGATACATATATAAGACTTCCCGTATTATTTTACTTTAAGACTATAAATAATTTCCATTAAGCGCTGACTCTCCACTGGCGAGTAACATTAAAGACTGAGTCCTCCGACAGTCTCATTAAATTTCATGATCCCTCCTCTCTTCAAAATTCATATTGTGGAAAGTCTTCACTGAGAGAGCAAACATGCAAACAGAAAAACAGCCTCTCTGAATCAAAATGATCTGGCTCGTTGAAGAAATGGAAATGCCGCGGATTAAGCTAATGGATTTTATCTTTGGAACAGACGCCTGTTTCCATGTGTCATTAGAGTCGTCGTTAAGAAAAGTCTATTATGTGTGATAATAGCGGACTTCTGGTTTCTGTGAAAGTAAGATAAAAATACAACAGCTCGAGCCCAATAAACAGTGAAAGTACAGCTACAGTAGGCTTCGGAAATTGTATTTTTTTTATTGAGTCTGATGTTCATTAAATACGAAAGACTTTACGGTAAATGTTGTATGGGAAAAGGATTGCTCGTGGGTTTGTTTTTTTTTAATTTCGCGCAAAGCTACTGAAGTCTATCTGCGCTAGCCGTTCTTAATTTTGCAGTGTAAGACCAGAGGAAAGTCAGCTAGTCATCACCACCCACCGCCACCTCTTGGGCTACTCTTTTACCAACGAATAGTGCGATTGACCGTCACATTATTACGTCCCCAAGGCTGAAATGGCGAGCATGTTTGGTGCGACCGGGATTCGAACCCGGGACCCTCAGATTACGAGTCGAACGCCTTAACCCACCTGGCCATGCCGGACCTGCTCGTGGGTGTTAATATAAACGAAAGGGAATATTCATGGTGTTAACGTGTTATGTGTTTAGTGTACGAAGGTATCACAGTTAATGATATACAATACAGATTTGCTTGAAGGTAACACAATAATGCGTTATATGTAGGAAAGAATTTGTATGCCTATAGGTATAACAGTGTGCTACAAGTAAGTGTTTGTGGGTGTTATATGTTTGAGAAAGAGAATCCACAATAACTAATGTGTTATATAAACACAGCAATAAAATATTTATGTATATAATGTGTTATACGTAGAAACGTGTGAACAGTTGTCATGTTAACGTGTAATATATACTGGAACGGAAGTGTTTGTGGGTATATATATCTGTTACAAGTTTTAGGAAAGGGTATGTCTGTCGGTCACAATGTGTTACCTGTATAAGGTTTTAAACGTTTTTATGCACTAACATGTTATACTCGCTTCGCTTTTCTGTGTGGGTATTTGGGTTTGTAAATTTTGAATACCCAGGAGGATCAGGTGGACGAAACCTCTTCCTCCATGTTATATTCATAAGAATGTCAATGTTATTTTAGAGCGAAGCAGCAGATCAAATACAAAAGCGACACCTCTTGGAAGGAATGTGAATGTCATAAAGTAGAAAATAAAATAAAAGGACAAAGCTATGCAAGAGAATTCTTGTTCTGCCTATTCCAATTTTAACATTGTAAGTCTTCAAAGTTACCGCTGAGTCTACAGGAGACTGCTACTTTAATATAATAATAATAACAATATTATACTTTGAATATTAATGCAAGACTATTAGAAATTAGTAAATAATATGCAAATAACAGAAAGAAAATTCAGTTGCGATTTCGAACTTGCGCACGTAAACATCGACAGCTTCAAACAACACGCGTAGGTAGTTACGTGATCTGGTGGTAAAATTAGACACTAATAGACTAAAATCGAGAGTCACGACTTTACAGAAAAATTACTTTTAACGTGGGGGGGAGAAAATACTTTGAGTATTTTTTAATTTATTAATACTATAATACGGAAAATTAAACATACTATAGTAACACCATAATATCTGGTACGCTGTTTTATTTTTTATAGGCTTATTGTTAATAGCGCGTGAATGGAAAATTCGAGAATTCACAATTCGTGACACGTTACATTCAAAACACATCCTCTACTTTGAGGTTGTCGGTGCACTATAAAACCGATGGTAAAATCTAAATTCAGTTATTTATTATTAATGTTTTATCAACAAAAAAAGCCATAAAACCAGAGAAGGAATTCAGTTCCTTTGTTTGGTACGTATTTACTGGTATCAGAACCTACTCCGTAATTCAGTTCCTTTGTTTGGTACGTATTTATTGGTATCAGAACCTACTCCGTAATTCAGTTCCTTTGTTTGGTACGTATTTATTGGTATCAGAACCTACTCCGTAATTCAGTTCCTTTGTTTGGTACGTATCTATTGGTATCAGAACCTACTCCGTAATTCAGTTCCTTTGTTTGGTACGTATCTATTGGTATCAGAACCTACAAGAATATACAAAAGATTTCTTTGCTCCGAATGACAAATTGATAGAGACAAAGATTACGTGAATCGCAATTTCATTATTTATAAAATTATATGACTAGAGCTTACATATGCTATAATAATAACAACTTCCGTTCAAAATAATATATATATATATATATATATATATATATATATATAGTGACACCAAAACATCAACCTGTCCATTAACGCAACTAATTAAATATAAATATATATTTCTTACGCTTTGTTTGTTGGTTTTTAAATTTCGCGCAAAGCTACTCGAGGGTTATCTGCGCTAGCCGTCCCTAATTTAGCAGTGTAAGACTAAAGGAAAAGCAGCTGGTCATCACCACCCAGTGCCAACCCTTGGGCTACTTTTTACCAACGAATAGTGGCATTGACCATCACATTATTACGCTCCTACGGCTGAAAAGGCGAGCATGTTTGGTACGACGGGGATGCGAACCCGTGACCCTCGGATTACGAGTCGAGTGTCTTAACCACCTGGCCATGCCGGACCTTAGATAAAGGAAACATGTAGAAATAGGGAAAAATTATATTTTTTAATGTGGGATTTCTTTCAAAAAAACAGGTAACCCAAGGGAATAATTATATATTTTACTGTGGCATTCCTTTCAAGGAAACAGGTAACCCAAAGAAATAATTATATATTTTACTGTGGCATTCCTTTCAAGGAAACAGGTAACCCAAAGAAATAATTATATATTTCACTGTGGCATTCATTTCAAGGAGACAGGTAACAAAAGGGAATAATTATATATTTTACTGTGGCATTTCTTTCAAAGAGGGAAGTAACCAAAGGGAATAATTATATACTTTACTGTGGCATTCCTTTCAAGGAGACAGGTATCCAAAGGGAATAATTATATATTTCACTGTGGCATTTCTTTCAAAGAGAGAAGTAACCAAAGGAAATAATTATATATTTCACTGTGGCATTTCTTTCAATGAAACTTCAATGAAACAGGTAACCAAAGGGAATAATTATATATTTCACTGTGGCATTTCTTTCAAAGAGAGAAGTAACCAAAGGAAATAATTATATATTTCACTGTGGCATTTCTTTCAATGAAACTTCAATGAAACAGGTAACCAAAGGGAATAATTATATATTTCACTGTGGCATTTCTTTCAAAGAGAGAAGTAACCAAAGGAAATAATTATATATTTCACTGTGGCATTTCTTTCAAAGAGTGAAGTAACCAAAGGGAATAATTATACACTTTACTGTGGCATTCCTTTCAAGGAGACAGATATCCAATGGAATAATTATATATTTCACTGTGGCATTTCTTTCAAAGAGGGAAGTAACCAAAGGAAATAATTATATATTTCACTGTGGCATTTCTTTCAATGAAACTTCAATGAAACAGGTAACCAAAGGAAATAATTATATATTTCACTGTGGCATTTCTTTCAATGAAACAGGTAACAAAGGGAATAATTATATATTTTACTGTGGCATTTCTTTCAAAGAGTGAAGTAACCAAAGTGAATAATTATATATTTTACTGTGGCATTCCTTTCAAGGAAACAGATAACCCAAAGAAATAATTATATATTTCACTGTGGCATTCATTTCAAGGAGACAGGTAACAAAAGGGAATAATTATATATTTTACTGTGGCATTTCTTTCAAAGAGTGAAGTAACCAAAGGGAATAATTATATACTTTACTGTGGCATTCCTTTCAAGGAGACAGGTATCCAAAGGGAATAATTATATATTTCACTGTGGCATTTCTTTCAAAGAGGGAAGTAACCAAAGGAAATAATTATATATTTTACTGTGGCATTCCTTTCAAGGAAACAGGTAACCCAAAGAAATAATTATATATTTCACTGTTGCATTCATTTCAAGGAGACAGGTAACAAAGGGAATAATTATATATTTTACTGTGGCATTTCTTTCAAAGAGTGAAGTAACCAAAGGGAATAATTATATACTTTACTGTGGCATTCCTTTCAAGGAGACAGGTATCCAAAGGGAATAATTATATATTTCACTGTGGCATTCCTTTCAAGGAGACAGGTATCCAAAGGGAATAATTATATATTTCACTGTGGCATTTCTTTCAAAGAGGGAAGTAACACAAAGAAATAATTATATATTTCACTGTGGCATTCATTTCAAGGAGACAGGTAACAAAAGGGGATAATTATATATTTTACTGTGGCATTCCTTTCAAGGAAACAGGTAACCCAAAGAAATAAGTATATATTTCACTGTGGCATTTCTTTCAAAGAGGGAAGTAACCAAAGGAAATAATTATATATTTCACTGTGGCATTTCTTTCAAAGAGGGAAGTAACCAAAGGAAATAATTATATATTTCACTGTGGCATTTCTTTCAAAGAGGGAAGTAACCAAAGGAAATAATTATATATTTCACTGTGGCATTTCTTTCAAAGAGGGAAGTAACCAAAGGGAATAATTATGTATTTCACTGTGGCATTTCTTTCAAAGAGGGAAGTAACCAAAGAGAATAATTATATATTTCACTGTGGCATTTCTTTCAAAGAGAGAAGTAACCAAAGGGAATAATTTTATATATTTTTATATAAAGTCAATATTATCATCATATTTGTTAAAATTGTTATTTTCACACTAAAGGTCGTTAACCGTTAGTCAACACTTGTGTGAAACACCATTACAATGTTTGTTAAAATTGGTAGTTTCACACTAAAGATCGTTAACCAGTTGTCAACATATGTGTATAACACTATCACCTTTCCACAACTAGTTGAGAGTGTAAATGTTTTATTATAACTGTATTCAGATTTATTCTGATAATATATTTCCAAATGTTTACTTAAAAATCCCGAACGTCGTTAATGGGATCCTTAAATGTTACATACGGAATGGCATCCAATTGAAGTCTGTACCAGTTTGACTATGTGTCTGTGCCTACACTTTAGGGTGGGCTTGATAATGCTTTTTTGCTCACTTGTGTCGCTTGTCTACTTCCGCTTTCCGCGTTCCCCAAAACTTTTATTCGTATAGCATTTTCAAAACCCATATTTAATGAATACTTGATATTTTTATCTGATGAATACTTGATATTTCTATCTGATGAATACTTGATATTTTTATCTGATGAATACTTGATATTTCTATCTGATGAATACTTGATATTTCTATCTGATGAATACTTGATATTTCTATCTGATGAATACTTGATATTTTTATCTGATGAATACTTGATATTTCTATCTGATGAATACTTGATATTTTTATCTGATGAATACTTGATATTTCTATCTGATGAATACTTGATATTTCTATCTGATGAATACTTGATATTTTTATCTGATGAATACTTGATATTTCTATCTGATGAATACTTGATATTTCTACCTGATGAATACTTGATATTTCTACCTGATGAATACTTGATATTTCTATCTGATGAATACTTGATATTTCTATCTGATGAATACTTGATATTTCTATCTGATGAATACTTGATATTTTTTATCTGATGAATACTTGATATTTCTATCTGATGAATACTTGATATTTTTTATCTGATGAATACTTGATATTTTTATCTGATGAATACTTGATATTTCTATCTGATGAATACTTGATATTTCTATCTGATGAATACTTGATATTTTTATCTGATGAATACTTGATATTTTTATCTGTCCGACACCAGATTGTCTGAACACCACACCGCCATTACTCTGTATGAAACTCTTGCTCACTACAAAGGTCCACTTGCTCTGACGCATTAACGTGTGTTGATTCAAACCACTGGAATCGAACAGACTAAACACTATCTTGAAGGAACCAGATGAATAATTATGATACGCTCGATGAACAAAATTACAAATATTTATTTATAACAACCGAAGTAAATACGGAGAAAATTATGGATGTGAAATAAAACTTCACATTTCTAACCAAACTGATTATGCAAATACAGAAACCTTCTTACGGATGTGTCTGTAATTTTTCACTATCACACAGGTAGGCGATGCATCTATTTTTCAATACTAATGAAAAACTCCATATATCTATGAGTAATTGATAATCTAATAAAACCCTTCGCAAAACGGAAGTTCATTTAAGGTTTATCTCGTAAGACATTAATGACGTAGGTAATCAAATTGGTATTCAAATGAGCCCACAACAAAAGTATACCTTACGCGCTTCAAGCGTTTTCAAACTCCAACTAGTCGATTTTTATTGAAGGCTTAAAGTGCCTTAAGGTGGAATACCGTGTATATGCCTGACGTTTGAGCAAGCTGGATACATAATAAATTAATCTTTGTGTACGTGTGTAACATTAATTTGAAATTATAAGAGGAAGAAGATATTATTCTTGTACGAAATGGATAACGTTATTAAAAAAAAAAAAAACACGACAAAGGATGAACATTGTTAGACGAAGATCAGTGGTCAGTGTTAGTCGCCCACACTGCATATTTACAGCGAGACTATTAGACACTATTAGTTGTTATTATGTTCTGTGTATGTGAAGATATTTCTTATTCACATGTCTACATGAATGTTACAAGTGATTACAACAATACAGTTACAGTCATGTCGGTACCAATGGAACTAAACAACAATAAAGTTACAGTCATGTCGGTACCAAGTGAACTAAACAATATAAAACAACAATAAAGTTACAGTCATGTCGGTACCAAGTGAACTAAACAACATAAAACAACAATAAAGTTACAGTCATGTCGGTACCAAGTGAACTAAACAATATAAAACAACGATAAAGTTACAGTCATGTCGGTACCAAGTGAACTAAACAATATAAAATAACGATAAAGTTACAGTCATGTCGGTACCAAGTGAACTAAACAATATAAAACAACGATAAAATTACAGTCATGTCGGTACCAAGTGAACTAAACAATATAAAATAACGATAAAGTTACAGTCATGTCGGTACCAAGGGAACTAAACAATATAAAACAACAATAAAGTTACAGTCATGTCGGTACCAAGTGAACTAAACAATATAAAACAACGATAAAGATACAGTCATGTCGGTACCAAGTGAACTAAACAATATAAAACAACGATAAAATTACAGTCATGTCGGTACCAAGTGAACTAAACAATATAAAACAACGATAAAATTACAGTCATGTCGGTACCAAGTGAACTAAACAATATAAAATAACGATAAAGTTACAGTCATGTCGGTACCAAGTGAACTAAACAATATAAAACAACAATAAAGTTACAGCCATGTCGGTACCAAGTGAACTAAACAATATATAGCAACGATAAAATTACAGTCATGTCGGTACCAAGTGAACTAAACAATATAAAATAACGATAAAGTTACAGTCATGTCGGTACCAAATGAGCTCAACAATATAAAACAACAATAAAGTTACAGTCATGTCGGTACCAAGTGAACTAAACAATATAAAACAACAATAAAGTTACAGCCATGTCGGTACCAAGTGAACTAAACAATATATAGCAACGATAAAATTACAGTCATGTCGGTACCAAATGAGCTCAACAATATAAAACAACAATAAAGTTACAGTCATGTCGGTACCAAGTGAACTAAACAATATAAAACAACAATAAAGTTACAGCCATGTCGGTACCAAGTGAACTAAACAATATATAGCAACGATAAAATTACAGTCATGTCGGTACCAAGTGAACAAAACAATATAAAATAACGATAAAGTTACAGTCATGTCGGCACCAAGTGAACTAAACAATATATAGCAACGATAAAATTACAGTCATGTCGGTACCAAGTGAACAAAACAATATAAAACAACAATAAAGTTACAGTCATGTCGGTACCAAGTGAACTAAACAATATAAAACAACAATAAAGTTACAGCCATGTCGGTACCAAGTGAACTAAACAATATATAGCAACGATAAAATTACAGTCATGTCGGTACCAAGTGAACAAAACAATATAAAATAACGATAAAGTTACAGTCATGTCGGCACCAAGTGAACTAAACAATATAAAATAACGATAAAGTTACAGTCATGTCGGTAACTAGTGAACTAAACCAAATAAAACAACATAGTTACAATCATGTCGGTCTCACACGCACAAGTCAAAATACAAGAAATACAGTCTTTTTCATAATGGATACAAAATAACTTCCAACAATATCCTACATTTACTGCTAAAAATAGAATATTTACTTACTTTAAACTTGATATTGGCTTTCAAGAATCGATAACGTCACACTTGTTACTATTAGGTTGGCTGTATTAAAGTAAACGTAATACCGCTAATTTGTCTTACCATCTGATTGATCGCGCCTCTCTTGATCAAATTTCATTTCTTCGCCTTCATCTCGGAAAATATCACTTTTCCCGAGGTTCTCTGTGTTTGTTTCTCCTTTCTGGACTTCTTCGTCCGTCTGGTTCTTAATATTGAACCATGATTTCACGTTCACAGGCGAATCGTTCTTTTCACCTCTAGGAAAATTGTTTTCACGTGATTCATCCAAACCGTTTCCATTATCATCACCGCATGCTCCAACCGCCATATCTGATGTCAACTGAAAACCGTTTCTAAGGCTACCGTCACTAAGGTCTGTCAGTCTGAGAACGTTTTGTGAAACAGCCTTCTTCTGCACATTGCTGGATCCAACTCCTTGTGCGTGGCCTCTGAACGTGGGTGCTGCAGAAACATACGATTCAGAGAAATCTTCTGGGTTTGAAATGTCTAAGGATCCTCCTTCTTCTGGCATATCCTCAATTTCAACTGATGACATAAAAGAGAGTAATACGAACAAGATATAAGTGTTTTAAATTCGTCATTTTATGACATTTATTATTAATATATCCATGTTACAGTGTCTAAATAGAGACGAGACACGAGTTTTATATCGCAGCAAAATTATAAAAGTTATCGTTGAAAATTACATCAGGTCCGTCAAGAAGTACAAAAAAACAAAACAATCACACCTGAAACTTGTTTGAAATAAGTTCACTTCCAAAAATTATGTTTGTTTGTTTTTGAATCTCGCGCAAAGCTACACGAGGGCTATCTGCGCAAGCCATCCCTAAATCAGCAGTGTAAGACTAGAGGGAAAGTAACTAGTCATCACCACCCACCGCCAACTCCTGGACTACTCTGTTACCAACGAATAGTGGTATTGACCGTAATATTATGACACCCCCACGACTGAAAGGCCCAGGTATTCGAACCCGCGACCTTCAGATTACGAGTCGAACGCTTTAACTCACCTGGTCATGACGGGCCACAAGCAAAAGTTGCTCATGGAATAACGGTAGATGATTGTTACTTCCTTTTAGTCTATCAGTTCAAAATTAGAAAGCCCTTGACTGTAAGTATGAAGCAAAGTATATTAAGTTTTTACACGTAAGGAAACACTGGCATAGAAACTGCTCCAACTGTATTCGGACTCTCATTACATTTCATACGTAAATCGTTTCTCTCTTTATTTATCATGCGAAGTAATTTACAACAACTAAATGGCCAGGCAGTGGCCCTCGACTCACAATTCGAGGTTCGAATCCCGTTTCCGAACATGCTTGCCCTTTCGGCCGTGGAGGCATTACAACACCTCGGTCAATCCCAATGTTGATTGGTAAAGAGTAGTCCAAGAGTTGGCGGGATCTCGACTCGCAATCTAGTATAGTCACGGGTTCGAATCCCCGTCCCATCAAACATACTCGCCCTTTCAGCCGTAGGGGCGTTATAACACGACCGTCAATCCCACTTCTTGTAACGGTATTACAAAATACAGATTTAGGAAACAATAACTTTCGAAAGTTAGAAGTTATGAGGAACATTATCTTATTCGAGAAGCACTCTGGAGGACCTAACCTTCTAGACCCTCCTTATTTTATGTATTGAAGTTCAACCCCATATCTCCCGCGTATAGAGTTATTTATTTTCTGCCGGTGCTCTACATCAGATTAGGACCAGATCGGCCTTCTACACCTCCAATTTTATTGCTTGCAACCAATGATCGTCCACACGCGTTCCAACACTACTTAAACTTGTCTGATTATAGCACGGTTTAAAAAGATTTATGTTATTTGTAGGCAGCTAACCACTCAGGAACTTAATTTCGTAACGAGATTACTCGGTTGAAAAATGTTTAAAAAATCATTCGGAAATAGGAGGGCATTATATGATTAGAAAAATAAAAGTTTGCTTCTAAACCAGTTGATGAACTAGTTCGTAAACAAGTGTTTGCTTCCATCTGATAGAAACCAACGTGATGGAAAAGCAAGCAAGTGATTCAACCAGTTAGTAATAATATCTACTTCGGTGCGATTGAACTTGAAGTTTTAATACGCTCAAATATGTACATTCCAAGTGTACCGTTAACACAGTTTACACGCTGTAAAACTGTAATGGGAAACTTAATACAATAGTGTCTAACAGTTTACTTACTGCCTACTTCCTTCTAAACCTTTCGTTATTTACAGTTTTCAAGTTCAATAATGTGACAGTTGATTCAAAATTATTTATTTAAAAATGTTATAAAGTTGTTTGTTTGTTGTTTATTTTAGCAAAGCCACACTGAGCTATCTGCTGCGTTTACCGCAGGGATTCAAACCCCGGATTTTAGGATGAATTCTGTAGATTTGCCGATGTCCCATTGCGGGACACGTCATATGATAGCAAAATAAAAGATGGAGTAGAATATTTCAGCATTTCATTCCCCCCCCCCAGCATTTCCATGCAGGGTTAAACACGAGGCCTAACTACACGTACCAATCTCTAATGTTTAGATATAGGTTTGGTTTGTTTTGAATTTCGCGCTAAGCTAATCAAGGGCTATCTGCGCTAGCCGTCCATAATTTAGCAGTGTAAGACCAGAGGGAAGGCAGCTAGTCATCACTACCCACCGCCAACTCTTGGGCTACTCTTTTACCAACGAATAGTGGGATTGACCGTCACATTGTAATGCCCCCACGGCTGAAAGGGCGAGCATGTTTGGGGCGACCGGGATTCGAACCCGCGACCCTCGGATTACGAGTCGAGTGTCTTAACCACCTGGCCATGCCGGACCTTAGATAAAGGAGCTGCTCCTAGTTGATCTAATAATAATAAAAAAATTGCCAGCCATATTTAACCACAGTCTTAAATCGCAGAAAACGTTTCTGGAGCAACGAGTCGCGAACCTTAAATCTTCGCATTTCAAAGATCGGACACGCTAATCGATCATTAGGCGGCGTTCAGTCCTAAAGGTCTACGAAGACGAGGCTGCAATCCGATACTGTTGTATCACAAACATTATACTGAACTGCCTTCAACTCGTCCAACATGGCATCGTTATTATTTGCCATACAGGTTATCAGTTTTTTAACAGCACAAAGTAAAACGATCTAAAAGTAATTATTGTGTTGTGCTGATTTGCCATAAGCTGGTAGATAAATGAAACGACGTACGAAACTTTCCATACATCACTGTCGACTATTTAATTAGAAGTTTGAATTATATAAATTAAAGTAACCTGACACCGCAGAACTGCACTGAATATGTTGATGTAATTGCGATTTATCTTTCCTTAAATTTTCTATTAACAGCTACTTCTAAACCCATGTTCGTCTATATAACTTAAGATGGCGTTCTCCGGTTACACGATGTCCAGAAGACGGGAATTGGAAAATTCAATGAGCAAAATACAATAGCTTTTTCCCCAGCTAATAAAATATAGACGAGCTTTCTGTTACACGTTTCTCAAATTATTTGACCCACACACACACACACACATACATACTTTGAATCAACTACTTGAATATTTACTGGACATGCCCTGATGCCTTGTTTTCTTCTGTGCTGATTGATTGTGTTATCAGTACGTAAAAGCGTTCGTTTCTTTGGCTTGATTCACGTCTTATTATTTCAGTATTCTGTCTGTCTGTTCCCCCATTGAGTATTCTCTATTCTGTTTGTTTGTTTTTTTTTAATTTTAGCAGAGTTACTAGAGGGCTATCTGCGCTAGCCGTCCCTAATTTAGACTAGAGGGAAGGCAGCTAGTCATCACCACCCACAGCCAACTCTTGGGCTACTCTTTTACTAACGAATAGTGGGATTGACCGTCACATTATAACGCCCCCACGGCTGAAAGGGCAGTATTCTCTAAATTTACTGCACGAGTTTCTTTGCTGGCCTGATGAATTATTGGAACTATCGAGTCTTGTTTGTTTAGTTGATAACTGAATTCTAACTTCCTCTAGTGCACTACAATCCACATCCACGTGACGGATCTTCAGGAGGTTTGGTTTAACAACATTCCCTGTGACTGTGGATCCCAAACGGAATAATATGGCTGCACAAGAAACGAGCTGGTAAACTTGTTGCGTGAATATTGTAACAAAACTCTTGCATGGAAGTGTTAACAAATATGTATATATCTTTAGCTTTTACAACTCTGAGGTTCAGTCTTACCATGTCCCATTTGTACCACCAGTGTGCATTCAGTTCGGATTCGACAGAAGACCAGAGAAGAAATCAAAAACTTTTATTCTGTCATGAAATATGAATTATTTAACTTAAAATGTTTAGGAAATGTTGTTGTACATTTATTTTGTGAAATAACAAGGCTGGCATGTCTGTTCGTCTCTTCAGACGTAGGGTGTGCTAAGTTACGGTTAATCCCACTGTTCGTTGGTAAAAGAGTCGCTCAAGTGGTGGTGTTCACTGCTGCCTTCCCTCCAGTATATCACTGTTAAATTAGGGACAGCTGGCACAAACAGCCCTCGAGTAGCTTTGAACGAAATTAAAAACAAATCAAAATAATTGTCATAATAATCAAGTGGAAATGGTCCCATTCACAAAGCCCATTGAATATCTGTACATGTACTACATAAAATCGATCGTTAGCTTGACATAGTAAATCTGAAGGAACCAATTGTGTATATGTGTCAGTTTCAAAGGAAACATGATCACTCCAAGACATGCTTATATACACATTAGTTCTAGGTCATCAAGACAGAGTTCAGCTACGATACTACATATTTAACAACATGTACAATCATACTATAATAGAACCCTTACTTACATGATATTGAAAAAACTTTTTTATTACGCAATGTTCAACCCCGAACTTCGCGAAATTTTTATTCTGTGTACATGTAGATTTGCAATAGGGGTCACGATTTTCCCATTTTGCCTCTGTTTCCTATCACGGAGAACTTTATTTTGCTCCATTTTCAAGATGCAGAAATAAATAACTTCATGAACAAATTTCACACGGATCTAATGCACTAACGCCATCTATATAAATATAGCAGTACTGTTTATTGTATGTCCATGTAAATCATTCGCAGAGTGTGGATATATGAGTGTTTTTACTGTGTTCTTTTTAACCGCTGCTTCGTCCCTGTCGATGGATCTCCACCAAATTTGACATGAACGTTTGTTGGATCCATGAGAAGATACATGCAAATTTACATTTTCACATTTTGTTTTGCTGTGTTTTTATGGTCTGTAAGACTAGTAAGACTAGAGGGAAGGCAGCTAGTCATCACCACCCACCGCCAACTCTTGGGCTACTCTTTCACCAACGAATAGTGGGATTGACTATCACATTATAACGCCCCCACGGCTGAAAGGGCGAGCATGTTTGGTGCAACCGGGATTCGAAACAAAGATTCGAAGTTAGAATCTCCGGCGTCACAGAATTGCTTAGTTTAATCCAAAATCGCTTTGCTTAGAGTCAGTTTGTACCATTCAGTGTATCTATCATTAATCCAAACTTTAGACAGACTGACATCGATCAAAAAGTACATTGCATCTGATATGATCCTGTGCAATAAATTGGCATTGAACAAATCTGTTGAACGTGCGTATGAAAACCACAAACTGCAAAAACAGTTTAATATTTAAAAACTGATTTGCCCGCTGAATGTCAGTGTAAACCGTTTTTTTTCCTACATTTACAAAGTTCCCTGTGTTCGTAAATAAATGTATGGAGTGAAAAACAGATTCTGCTCGCGATATTTTCATTCGTAGCTTTTAAATCTATTGAAAGTATAGGCTTCAGAATCTTCAAGAACGAAAATGATTATTGGAGAATGTTATACAGAAAACCTGTAATAAAGAATAAGTGATAATCATGATTTCGCGCCAATACGTTTCGGCTGGGAGTAAAACACTGAAACAAAGTATCGCAGAAAACAACACGCGATTTTAACTTTACAATACACATGTAACCGTTTTAAGGGTTATAAAATCACGTTAGACCTATTTTGTTAAAATATGTCGGACAAATCTCCTTGTTATTATTTATTCAGCTGCTGGGAAACCTGCTGGACCGTTGAACACTTGAAGTTTCAACACCTCGTGACTTCCTTGTACGAAACATTTGACCTAAAAACGGACAGGATGACACAACACTTATGACCAAGTTTGTTTTTCACCTAATACAGACGTCGCATCCATGGTAATAAAACCTTAGTAGATATTTTGTGGAGAATCGAATTTTCTGCGGTAATTCGCGAACTTAAGATAACAAAGAAGAAAGGTAAAACCACTCACATATGGGACGAACACAACGCCCTCTCTAATTGTAACTGATCACGCTGTTGAATAATCCGTAATGTTTTGTTGTTTTATTCCTGTTGTTTTGCTTTCAGGTTTCGCACAAAGCTACACAGAACTGTTTTCTGAGAAATACATAGTTGTCTGTAGCTAGATAGCAGCGACCATCTTTTATCATATTTTACGTTTGTTGAATTTTTGGGCAAAGCTATTCGAGAACTAGCTACGTTACTCATCTCTAAGTTGGACTAGGAGGGGGGCAGCTAATTAATTCCACCCGTCACCATCTCTTCAGTTACTCGAATCAAATATTGAGATTGACCCTCACATTATTACGCCCCCACAGCTGAGAGGGTGAGAGTGTTCGATGACGGGATTCGAACCCGCGGGTTTCGTATCGAGCACCATAACCTCCAGGTCTTGTTAGGCTTGGACTAGCCTTATCTAACAGAAGTCTAAAATTTGGCCTTAAATCTTATAGAGCACCCGAAGCATTTCTGCGGCAACGGGATGCAAGCCATGAACCCTTAGATTCGCAGTCACATTAACTAATAGTTCATGTCCAGCCCATACCAAAAGTTTATTCATCCTATTACAAAATCCCATGTACTACAATTATTCTGTACTACAAGAAAGCTTGCTTGTACTACAACTATTCTGTACTACATGAAAGCTTGCTTGTACTACAACTATTCTGTACCACAAGAAAGCTTGCTTGTACTACAACTATTCTGTAGTACATGAAAGCTTGCTTGTACTACAACTATTCTGTACTACGTGAAAGCTTGCTTGTACTACAACTATTCTGTAGTACATGAAAGCTTGCTTGTACTACAACTATTCTGTACCACAAGAAAGCTTGCTTGTACTACAACTATTCTGTACTACATGAAAGCTTACTTGTACTACAACTATTCTGTACTACATAGTAACGTGGTAGTCTTTTTCTTTATTAGTTATTTCAACACGACTGGTTTTATAAATACAGCAGCTAACTGGGCGTGAATATTTGTTACGCGAATTCACCGTGATAGCAGAAAGAACAAACGAATCCGCCAATAAACAAGATATCGTCATAAAATAAGCTGAAACGTTTCTCATTGTTCTTTAAAAGTTATGATTTTCTGGGTTATGAAACTAAACTTTCAAAGCTGGATCAAATGCCGGATTAAAAAAAAAAATTCCAGCAACTACGTTCGCACTGTTGGTTTTCTATAAATGTAAGTTAACATTTACTGAAACGTACGATATTTTTTTAAAGGTTACAAATTATTCAGATTAAAAATAAAACAAACTTAATGTTCCATTAACGTTTTATCGTTCCAGTTGTTTCCTTGAGTAACCTGGCTTTATATTTACAATTACTGTTGCTATAACCAGGTAACTGGGGTGACCTCAGGTGACAATGTTTATTTTTCATTTGTGTTTTTGTTTGTTTTGGATTTTGTGCAAAGCTACACGAGGGCTATCTGCGCTAGCCATCCCTAATTCAGCAGTTTATGACTAGAGAGAAGGCAGCTAGTCACCATCACCCACCGTCAACTCTTGGGTTACTCTTTTACCAACGAATAGTGGGATTAACCGTCACATTATAACGCCCCACGGCTGAAAGGGTGAGCATGTTTGGTGCGACGGGGATTTCATTTGTGAAAAGGTCAGCCATTACAATGTTTCATTACCACCAAATACAGAAAGTTGTGACAGGCAAGAGATCATTTAATAACAAATAAAACGGAAAATAACTGAATACAGTTAAAGGCTCTCTGAACGAAACGACGACAAAAACAGCTGACAATTTGTTATCCGTATCCAACAAGCAAAAATATAAATGTGACTTAATTGAACTATATCGGTTAACAACGTTTCGATACTTTAAGCATGTGTAATTTAACCTGTTGACTGCCAAGTATTTCAGCTGCTACAAGACAACTCTAATGCTTCTTCATTTTGTAACTTTTTCGTGAAGCCATTTTGGATCGAAAGTGAAACAATTTGTAAGTAGGTCAAGTGCATGTATGACAAGTGCTGACATCTAGCGTTGAAGTTAGGTGCGAATTAACTCGTTCGTGGCATTGTGTTACAGATCGGCTTGGACAAGTTATCTCGTATACGGCACTGAACAGGTTAATATCTACTTAAAAAATAAAATGTGGCATTGGTCCTTGTGAAACGTGTTTATTCAGGTTGGTCATGACGGTGACAG
The DNA here is from genome assembly GCF_004210375.1 of Tachypleus tridentatus. Classification (NCBI taxonomy): domain Eukaryota; kingdom Metazoa; phylum Arthropoda; class Merostomata; order Xiphosura; family Limulidae; genus Tachypleus; species Tachypleus tridentatus. The sequence continues at coordinate 52,568,343 of NC_134832.1, read as the reverse complement.
AATACGCTCAAGCCAGGTACTAAAATCATGTTCATGTACAGAGAGACTACGGCAAGTATAAATGTTTGTGTCGTGTCTATTTCCTTCTTATTCCATCTTGTTGATGCATCAGTTTCAGTGCGACTATAAAAAATAATAAAAGAAAAAAAATGAAGGAAAAAACACGTACACCATCAAAACGAAAGATCTAATTATGGTTAATGTCCAAAAGCAGAGAAGAGATAAGTTAAGCCTAAGCTTAGGGGCAGATATAACAGATCTTTTAGAAATGTGCTTTCTCTTCGCTCTGTTCGTGATTTGAGGGCCCTGGTGGAATTATAAAAGCAACATAGAGGGTGAAGGGGGAAGGATAAAAAATAAATAAGAGAAACGTAGAAGTAAAGAAGGTTTCTTTATTTGTTTGGAATTAAGCACAAAGCTATACAATGGGCTATCTATTCTCTCTCCCCACCACGGGAATCGAAACCCGGTTTCTAGAAGTGTAAGCAGAAAACGATGGAAATAAGGATGGCTTATGTCTTCCGTTAATTAACAATAGCCTAAAGTCATATATATATATATATATACACCGATCTTAAATGTTTGAAACCCATCCCCAGTGGTATGTCTGCGGATTTCTAACATTAGAAACCAAAGCGGTTTCAATACCCGTGGTGGGCACAGTACAGCCAGCCAGCCAGCCCATCGTGCAACTACAAAACAAAAACGTAACGTAAATGTTGAGTTTACCCAATTATAAATAAACAAAGTCACATTGGCTTAGATATATGTAAACAAAAAATGAAAAACACAACTTATTAACTGTTGCTGTCTGAATATTTTTGGTTAAAGGCTATTTATGATTAGAATATACAAAAATATTCATTAAAAATGTATGCGATTTAATATATCTTCTTAATTAAAAAAAACAACAACAACAAGCCTAGAATGTAGTACACCTGGCGAGCACTTTTAAAGTTACTGATCAATTAACATCAACAACATAAACATCTGGTGACAGGAATCCATATATCAAACGTGCAAAGACGACTTATTTGTTTGTTGTTGTTAAGCGCAAAGCTACATCATGGGCTACCTTGTGCTGTGCCAACTACTGGTATCGAAACCCGGATTTTAGCGTTAGAAGCCCCCCTGACTTGACACTAAGTCACTAAGGGGTTGAGCCCACAGACGATCTCTTTTGTAAGAGTCCCTAGTATAGCAGTGCAAGACTAGATTTTAGGCTTAGGTTTAGTTTGAATTTCGCGCAAAGCTACACGAGGGTTATCTGCGCTAGACGTCCCTAATTTAGCAGTGTAAGACTAGAGGGAAAGCAGCTCGTCATCACCACCCACCGCCAACTCTTGGTCTACTCTTTTACCAACGAATAGTGGGACTGAAAGTTATACTATAACGTCCTCACGGCTGAAAGGACGAGCATGTTTGGTATAATGGGGATTCGAATCCGCGACCCTCAGATTACGAGTCCAATGCCCTAACCATGAACTACCTTGAAGATACTTTAACGTAAATACGTTAAGCTGTTTTAGTTGACGTATCTTTCGTCAAGTGAGCGTTAAGCTAATTAATACTTCGATTAAGAAAACTAAAGGTTTTACTTTTGTTTATAGCAAAACGTTTATACACGGATCTCTCGTCTGTTACTAAGTTTCTCCTCTGAAAAATAATTCACTGCCGTTGCGCTAAAAAATGGATTAGAAAACAAAATCAAAGAGTCTTACGCGCAAAATCCTTAACATTTTGTTAACTGACAAACAACCCCTAGTGGTAACATTGTTAAATTCTACGGTAAAGACTGGTTATGTGATGAAACACAAACCATTCATCTATTAGTAACTTACGGCTCTAGTTTTAGTAACACGTTGGGTAAAAACGCCGTCGAAACCGAAAATGAATAAAAACATAACTCTCACCTTCAGGGTTTCGAAGTTATCGTTCGTTAGCACGTGCCATAACTGGAAAATTAAGCCTTTTCCTCAGATCTCTAATTAAAGGCATCTCTTTCCTAGCAAGACGATTCCGAATTTCGAAAATACCTTTCGAACGAGGTCGTGGGCTTTTTGTTAGCAGTTTGACTGAACCACCTACATAGGACAACTTACATCATGAAGCTTCTAAGTTATCGATTGGCTATTCGCTGTTAAATGACATTTAATGTGCACGCGCACAAGCACTTATACCGCGTTTCGATGAGAACGCGAGCTAACAAATGCGCGTAACCTTCCAGTATTTCTGCCGTTACATCATTTATACGTCAAGAACTTGAAGCTAATGCTAGTTATTAGGTTCTGTGTTTAATATCTCTTTCTACTCATTTATTTCTGAACTCATGGAAAATGAAACGACGAGATAATGAAACTTTTTTTTATTTTCCTCAAACACTGAAATTCAATTTATATTTTCTTTGAAGCACTTGCCGGAATCGAGTTTTTGTTCCTGCTATAAAATTCGTAATTTGAAAACACGTTCTGGCCTCAACTGAATCTCTTCTTAACACGACATAAATCAAATTATGTCGCGAGTTTTATAAATCATTCAACTTGATTAAACTATAAGTTCTCTCCAGCAAGACATAATAATAAACGAGTCTTCTTAGCATCTTGGTAAATATAATTTTAGTTTTGGTTATCCAGGTAAGTTTCCTTTAAAATGCTATCTGCATCTTAAAACTAGCAAAAAAAAAACACAAAAAAAAACGTTGTTACTTCAAAGTTATTAAAAACAAAAATAATATATTATTGTATAACATTCAATTTAATTGTTTAAAATACTTCTGTTTGGATACGTATCTTAGTTGAAAGATGTAGGGGGAGCCACAAGACGTTTCTAAGATGTATGTATTAAGCTATTTGTGTACTATTCTTCCTCTTTCCCAGTATCCAGAGTATAAAGCTGTAAACGAACGTTCAACATTATGTGCCCCTAGATAAATAAAGCTGTATAGATCATTACGCGGTTTTAACTTACGAAATTTGATTTGTTTGGTTTCAATGTAGCGCAAAGCTACACGAGGGCCACCTGCGCTAGCCGTCCCTAACTTAGCAGTGCAAGACAAGAGAGAAGGCAGCTAGCTGGTCACTACTACCCACCGCCAACGATCACAAATCAAATGGCGCTCGACTCGTAACCTGAAAGTCGCGGGTTCGAATCCCCGTCACATTAAATATGTTCGCCCTTTCAGTTGTGGGGGCGTTATAATTCCACGGCCAATCACACTATTCGTTTGTAAAAGAGTAGCCCTAGAGTTTATAAGTTTCACAGAAATCTGAGAGCTTTAAAATGAAGTGCATCAACTAGTCGTAATCGGTGAAATTAAAGAAAGAAAAATATCATAATATAAGACCAGTTGACATGCTTCGTTTTAAAGGTCTCAGATTTCTGTGAAACTAATAGATTACAAAGGAAATATACATATGTATATACACAAAACGAAACTCGTTTATTTGATGTACTGTGTATTCATCTAACATTTACGAGTTTCTAAATTCCCACTGTAACTTGTTTGAAATCAACTCTAGGCTTATGGTATTAGAACTTTCTAAAACGAACACAAGTCAAGAATCCTCTTATGCGTCACAACTGTAAAGACGCCATGTTGGGAAATAATTATGTAATAAAACAAAAATGTTATGAGCTATTGATGAGTTACAATCAAAACCACCGCATCTTCTGTAACGAGACATATCGAGCGTTGGTGGTATGGTACAATGAAAAACGTAAACCTAACTGTGAAGGCTAATATGGGAAAAACAAACACGTTAAAAATAATTATTTCATTTAATTCATATATTAATATATTGTATTTAAAAAAAACAACTATATAAACACTTTATGTTGTATCACAAGTAGCAGTTCATCCATAAAGAAAACTGATGCTGAATCACAAGTAACAGTTCATCCATAAAGAGAACTGATGCTGAATCACAAGTAACAGTTCATCCATAAAGAGAACTGATGCTGGATCACAAGTAACAGTTCATCCATAAAGAGAACTGATGCTGGATCACAAGTAACAGTTCATCCATAAAGAAAACTGATGCTGAATCACAAGTAGCAGTTCATCCATAAAGAGAACTGATGCTGAATCACAAGTAGCAGTTCATCCATAAAGAGAACTGATTCTGGATCACAAGTAGCAGTTCATCCATAAAGAGAACTGATGCTGAATCACAAGTAGCAGTTCATCCATAAAGAGAACTGATGCTGAATCACAAGTAGCAGTTCATTCATAAAGAGAACTGATTCTGCGACAGATAAGGTATAACAAAACAGCTAAAGAGGTGAATACAAACTACACGGAATATATCGATAAACGTTATATTTTGTGGCTTTTTTAGGAAGGGGTGGGGAGATGAAAAATAGAAAGCCAAAAAAAAACGAAAGAGAAAACAAAAAAATGTGGATTGTTTGTTTCTGAATTTCGCGCAAAGTTACACTAGGACTATCTGCGCTAGCCGTTCCTAATTTAGCAGTGTAAGACTAGAGGGAAGACCACTAGTCATCACCAAACACCGCTAACTCTTTGGTGCGACGGGGATTTGAACCCGCGACCCTCAGATTACGAGTCGAGTGCCTTAACCACCTGGACATTGCGGAAATATGGAAATCAAATAAATGTGTGCTATTAAACCCAAGGGAACATTTACACACACACACACCCGTCTTCCCCAAAGGAATATTTACACACACACAAACCCGTCTTCCCCAAAGGAATATTTACACACACACACACCCGTCTTCCCCAAAGGAATATTTACACACACACACACACCCCTCTTCCCCAAAGGAATATTTACACACACACACACCCGTCTTCCCCAAGGGAATATTTACACACACACACACCGTCTTCCCCAAGGGAATATTTACACACACACACCCGTCTTCCCCAAGGGAATATTTACACACACACCCGTCTTCCCCAAAGGAATATTTACACACACACACACCCGTCTTCCCCAAAGGAATATTTACACACGCACACACCCGTCTTCCCCAAATGAATATTTACACACACACACCCGTCTTCCCCAAATGAATATTTACACACACACACACACACCGTCTTCCCCAAAGGAATATTTACACACACACACACACACCCGTCTTCCCCAAGGGAATATTTACACACACACACACCCGTCTTCCCCAAGGAATATTTGCACACACACACACCCGTCTTCCCCAAGGGAATATTTACACACACACGTCTTCCCCAAATGAATATTTACACACACACACACACACACACCCGTCTTCCCCAAGGGAATATTTACACACACACACACACCCGTCTTCCCCAAATGAATATTTACACACACACCCGTCTTCCCCAAGGGAATATTTACACACGCACACACCCGTCTTCCCCAAGGGAATATTTACACACACACACCCGTCTTCCCCAAGGGAATATTTACACACACACACACACCCGTCTTCCCCAAGGGAATATTTACACACACACACACACCCGTCTTCCCCAAATGAATATTTACACACACACACACACACACACCCGTCTTCCCCAAGGGAATATTTACACACACACACACACACACCCGTCTTCTCCAAGGGAATATTTACACCCACACACACACCCGTCTTCCCCAAATGAATATTTACACACATACACACACCCGTCTTCCCCAAGGGAATATTTACACACACACACACACACACACTCGTCTTCCCCAAGGGAATATTTACACACACACACACACACCCGTCTTCTTTTTTCCTGGTATAGCTCTTCCTTATTTCTCCTACAAAAAGGAAGAAACACATAATCTAAGTAATCTATAGGTCACGTGAACGTTAGTGGCTCCTTATACGACCCCCTCCCTTCCCCTCACTAAGAGAAAAATAACATTTTTATACAAGTTTCCACTTCCCTCTGTTCAACTAAAAAAAACCTCTATCAACCTCCTGCATTACATAAAGATGTTTGTGCCTATATTACCATTTTATGTCTACGGCAAAACACACTAAGTTTAAATACATCTGACGATAAAAATGGCTCTGAAACGGTGTAGATCCTACAACATCGTTTCAAATTTGTAATTAAAACAACGACACAAATTTCATTTGATATTACGTGGTTTTCAACCGCTTGTTTTTTACTAATTTCGCGTAAAGCTACACAAGGACTATCTGCCCCAGCCGTCCTTAATTTAGCAGTGTAAGACTATAGGTTCTTTTTTTTTTTTGGTTTTATTATAGAAAAGCCACAGCAGACTATCTGCTGAGTCCACCGAAGGGCAGTCATTCACCTCTTGGACCAACTCTTGAGCTACTCTTAACAACGAATAGTAGGATTCACCGTCACTTTATAATGCCCCCACCGTTGAAAGAGCCCTCGACCCTCAGATAACGAATCAAGCACCCTAATCACCTTGCCAACGTTTAAACAAAGTGTTGATCTGTTCCGAACTGTTATTCTATACATCTATATTAAATGATAGATTTTTCACGAGTGTAAGTTTATGAGTTTTTCAAACTGTGATATTAACCTTAAGGCATTTCACAGCATGCGAATTTTATGTCATCAGTATCATACAACAACACTTCCTGTAATGCATAACTGTCAAAATAGTATCTGTCTACCTGTTTAAATAAGCTGTTTATGTTTCATAAAAGCTTAAAACAGTGATAGCAGTTTGTGTGGTTTTTAAAACAAACCCACTCGAGACTTCATGTTGTGCTACAGAGATGAATTAAAACTCCTGATTTTAAGAGTTATAACAAAGACACACTAAACTTCCTGTTGTACTACAGAGAGGAATTAAAACTCCTGATTTTAAGAGTTATAACAAAGCCACATTAGACTTCCTGTTGTGCTACAGAGAGAAATTAAAACTCCTGATTTTAAGAGTTATAACAAAGCCACACTAGACTTCCTGTTGTGCTACCGAGATGAATTAAAACTCCTGATTTTAAGAGTTATAACAAAGCCACTCTAGACTTCCTGTTGTGCTACAGAGAGGAATTAAAACTCCTGATTCTAAGAGTTATAACAAAGCCACACTAGACTTCCTGTTGTGCTACCGAGATTAATTAAAACTCCTGATTTTAAGAGTTATAACAAAGACACATTAGACTTCCTGTTGTACTACAGAGAGGAATTAAATTGATGTTCATCAAGTGGGTCTTAACACATACATGTCTGGAGAAATTAGTGTTCATCAAGTGGGTCTTAACATGGATATGTCTGGAACAATTAGTGTTCATCTAATTGGTATTTACACAGAGATGTCTGGTTGGTTGGTCTGGTGTTTTATGGAGCAAAGCAACTATGCTATCTGTGTCAAACATCCGGTAGAAAGTTAAAATTAAATTAAAAGTATTAAAAATACATAAAAAGAAATTAAGGTAAAACAAAACAAGGTATAATTCTTGAATCAAAAACATAAATAACATTAAAACCAATGTTTACATCTAGTCTACAGCAGTAAGAGAAAAACTACAATAATACAAGGTTGTAAAGGGATTTCTGTAGCGCAACTGTAATTATCATGACTCGCCAGGACGACTAACGGGTAAGTTCAAACAGCAGCGTTAGTCACCTGAAGTTGACCTTTCCAGTCCTGGTGTCGAGTCATTTAACATTACGGCCATTTTCTAATTTCACATGGAACTAGAGAGATTGTGATTCTTCAAAGGGAACCACGTTAAAAAAGGTATAATTAGAAATTTAAAACACTTCAATGACATTAAAAAGATTAATGGCCTTTAAAAAACTGAAAACTTTTTTCAAGGTGGACAGTGTCACCATCACCAATAACACTGTTTAATGTTATGGACAAACCTTGGGACAGAACATGTTTAAAATAGTGCCGTCGTTGAGAGTCGTAACAACGACAAGAAAGTAAAATGTGGCTTACAGTGATTTGAGTGTTACACAAACTACACACTGGTGCATCAGTTCCAGATAAAAGAAAACGATGAGTTAAAAAACTGTGACCAATGCGTAGTCTAATTAGAACAACTTCCTCTTTCCGATCCTTACGGTAGCAAGACGGCCAAAGTCCAATATAGGGTTTTATTTGGAAAAGCTTGTTTTCACGTTGTTCACTCCGAGTCAACTGCCAACAGGCACGGAGCTGAGCCTTTAATATACAGGACCATAGTCCACGTATGGAACAGGCACAGCAGTGATAGTGCCAGAGCAGATAGATTTAGCTGCAGTGTCGGCGAGCTCGTTCCCGCGAATACCAACGTGGCCCGGTATCCAAAAAACTGGATAGAAGTAGATGTTAAAGAAAAATGGGGTAGTCGGTTTTGAATATCGGCGAGAACATGGTGTGAACTAACGTGAAGTGATTCCAGGACCAGTAGAGAACTACTGCTCAGCTTCTACGTGATCCAGGACAAGAGAAATGGCGTACAGTTCAGCAGTGAACACAGAAGCTGTAGAGGGGATTCTGCGCGCAACCACTGAACCACAACAAACCATGGCAGAGCCCACAGAATCACCTGATTTCTAACCATCTGTATAAATATGAATGGAAAGATGGTTCGAAAGATATTCAACAAATAACAGACAGTACTTCCAATCAGGAGTGTCTGCTTTTCTCAGATGACTTAAGGATAGGTCACATTTGGGGACTGTAAGAAACCATGGTGGGATGGGCTGACCAGTGGATACAGCAATGTTATCCAAAGACAGACCCAATTCATCCAACTGCGCCTGGATACGAAGGCCAAAAGGAACAAACCAGATCATCTGTTCTGAAAAAGTATGGCCCACTGAGGAGGAAAAACACAACCCCAGGTGGTGCTTTGGTAAGGAATGAAGTTTTGAAGCATATAATAAAGACAGTTGCAAACGACAGAGGTGCAAAGATGGTTCATGATACTCTATGTATAAGCTCTGAACTGGGGAAGTGCAGAAAGCCCCAGTGCAGAGCTGAAGTTCTTGATGCTGAACGGGGTCCAGCATCTTTAAGGCCATAGACCAGTAATTCATAGTCTAGTTTCGATTGAATAAGAGCACGATATATCTTTAGCATAGTAGAATCAGATAGTCCATGGTGGAGCATTGTCTTCGGAACCCACACTGGGTGGGCGAGAGAAGGTTGTTTGATTCCAGGAACCAAACAGGAGGAGTATTAACCGTCCTCTCTAAGGTCTTACAGAGGCAGCTCGTAAAAAAATTGGACGGTAGTTTGAAGTAATCTTGGGATCCTTCCCAGGCTTAGAGAAAGGTAGGACAATAGCCTAGAGCCAAGCATTAGGAAAAACAATATCCTACAAGATCCAGCTAAAAATCAGATGAATAACAAGAGAAGCTGGAGATAGATGGTGCAGCATTTCATAATGTACATCATCAGGTCCAACCGATGTACTGCCAGACCGATGAAGGACCAGTCTGAGTTCCACCAGTGCAAAGGGACGATTACAGACATAGAGAAAATCAGCTTGAAAGGAAAGAGGCGATTGCTCTGCCTGAGTCTTGATGGCTAAGAAGGGGAAAGAAGAAGCAGAAGTACTAGATACTCAACAAAAGCTTTCACCGAGAGTATTGGCAATGCTCCGATTATCAGCTACTTCCTGGCCATCAGAGAGCAAGATCGAGAGGAGGACAGAATTACATTGCCCACTGGCCTTTCGAATCTTGTCTCATATGACTTTGGAACTGGTGGTAGAAGATATGCTGGTTGTTAACTTAATCCAAGAGTCCTTCTGGCTGTGACGTCTTACCCACCGAGCATACGCACGAGCCTGCTGGAAAGCGACGCGGTGCGAGAATGTGAGATACCTACGAAAAGTATCGCAGGCCCGTTTTTGAGCCTTCCGTGCCATGTGGCAGGCAGGATTCCACCATAGACAAGAATATCGTAGAAAACGTGTTGAGGTTTTAGGAATACACTGAGCAGCTGCTTGTATAATACAGTCAGTTACTGCTGCCACACAGTCGTCTACTGATGGCTTACAGACAATGGCAGGACCAAGTTCTGCGAGAGCAGTGAAAGAGTACCAGATTACTCGATCCAGCTTCTACCAGGGCACGCGGGTCGGGTGGCTTCGACCACGGCCAGTGTCTCTCAAAATTATAGGAAAATGATCACTGCCTCGTGGGTTATTGTTAACCCTCCATGAAAAATGAGAGAATAATAAAGGGGAGCAAATTGAGATATCAATAGCAGTAAAGGACTGACTAGGTGCATGAAAGTAAGTGGAAGAGCCACTATTGAAAAGTAAAAGGTTGTAATCAGAGAGCATACCCCCCATGGAGCAACCCCTCCTATCAATATCAGCACTACCCCAGAGGAGATGATGTCCATTAAAGTCCTCCAGGATTAAAAAGGAAGACAGCAACTGTTCAATGATGGCATCAAGGTCTGATTGATCATAGGTCTCTCCAGGTGACAGGTAGAGAGAACAAACAGTGATCGTATGACCTCCAAGGGTGTGTCGAGTGGCAGAGACAGGGTGGGCACATGCTGTTCAACCACAGAGCCACTCTTCCATGGACTTGTCCACCACAAAAAAGTTGACTGTATTAACAGGTTTCAGGATGGTAGGAAGCAATCAGCGTTTCAATGTCATCCAGATTAGAATGTAAACCTCGACAGTTCCATTGTATCAAGGTGGCCATTTTTAATAACGTGTAGGCGAATTGGGTAGAAAACCCTTCTGTTTACGATCAAGTCTTTTTTCTTTATTGTCTTTATTGAAGGAAGGTCTATCGACCTCCATGGATCCTGCTCTGGGTCGATTGAGCAGGTCTTTGCTGTTGGAAGAGGATTCCAGCGACTGAGGACGTGAACGAATAATCATTTTGCATCTTAGGGTGGAAGAAATAGATGTATCCAAGGAAATGCCCGCACCCAGAACTGAAGGAAGTGGATCTTGGGGTTTGGTGGAATGTATGGAAGGGACAGAGATGGGTGTTGAATAATCAAAGTTCTATTTCACTGATGAAATTTACGGTGACAAGTATTAGTAAAGTTGAGAAATTCAAGGAGACCACGTGTCGATATATTGAAAACACGTGAAGCGATACATGTATTATATATTTACAACAAACATTATTTTCTGCAATTTTTAGCCGCGACATAAAGTCTCTAAAACGACTCCTAGTTTCTTTGTTTTTTCAAACAAAAACTTTTAGTTTATAACTTCACCATGACTTGAACGATTTGAAACCTTATTACAGTTTGACCGATGTATTTGACCACGCACAAGGTCTTGTGTTAATTTGCTCTAATCTCGCCTAAAGGTTTGTTTGTTTGTTTTGGAATTTCACACAAAGCTACTCGAGGGCTATCTGTGCTAGCCGTCCTTAATTTAGCAGTGTAAGACTAGAGGGAAGGCAGCTAGTCATCACCACCCACCGCCAACTCTTGGGCTACTCTTTTACCAACGAATAGTGGGATTGACCGTCACATTATACGCCCCCACGGCTGAAAGGGCGAGCATGTTTAGCGCGACGCGGGCTCGAACCCGCGACCCTCGGATTACGAGTCGCACGCCTTACGCGCTTGGCCATGCCAGGCCCCTTGCCTAAAGGAATTTCAATTCGAGGGTAGTCTAGTACGGGTCCTGATGAGTCCTAAAATCGAATAACGTATATGCGCGCCCCACACTTGGGGCGTACAGAAACGTAGCTACAAATAGGGGCAGGTAGGACTATTATAGATTGATTTACTTCAATCCTGTCTGAAAGAATTTCATGTGCCACGACTAGTAATGATTCCGTCTTGTTTAAACTTCTGAATTTTATATAACGTATTATTTTAAATTCGGTTTCGTCGAACACTTTTAAGTCAACATTGGGTCAGTTTGAACTATGTATTTCTCTGTAACAAAATTATGGTCTACGTTCATGAGAAAATACGTAAAATTTACGTGGGTTCAACAATTTGCAAGGAAATACCGTATTTTTCGGTATATAAAAAAGCCCTTTTTTTCCCAAAAAATCGGACGTCTCAAAACCGCCCTGCGTCCCATATACCGAAGGGCAAATATTTTATGCCTCCCTTGGCCTACCGTACCTTGTACAGCAAGGACTAGAAACTGGGAAGATGAACCTTTACACTTCCCTGGGCTTGTTTTCATTTTCTCATAGGCTAAAGAAAATGGATTGTTATGGGAAACGACTGTAGAACAGTGTTCCGTTAGGGGTACCTTTCTTTAACTTAAATTAGACATTTTACTGACAATAATCGAGTCATATCCATAAAAAAACCCACAAAAAATGTATTTAAAAAATGTGATGTGAAATCTGTCTTAATGGTACCAAAGATTATACAATTTGAGGATAATTGAGAGAGAACTTTCAGAACTTGTTTTTAGCGAATTCAGTGATGGGAAAGATTTTAAAAGTTTTCATAATGAATGAACAATGTTTTGATGTAAATGTATGAAAGAGCCACATCTGATTTTACTATGGACACTACTTTTGAAGCATTCTAAAGAATAATCAATGATTATGTTGGTTTTGAACAAATAAACAAATGATAACTGCGAAAAATATTTTTCATAGCTTTGAAAATAGGCGTGCGTCTTATACAGCGAAAAACCACAGTAGTTTTTAGTCTTAAATAAGCTTAAATAAGTTTATGAAATTAAATTGGTATACATTTTGTGACTATTATTACGCACACCTGTTCATGTACATTTCACAATTTACTATCCAAGAATCCGAAGTTCGATTCCCTACTGTTGACAGGATGCAGAAGGCTTATTGTGCAGCTTTAAAAGCAAGAATAAGATATTTACTTCAAGAGAGACGGAGAGAGATAATGCAGCAAGTCCTAGCTTGGCAGAGTCAGTTAAAATTATACCAAAACATCATGTCTGAGATGATAACTCACCACTAGCTGTTGAGATCAGATAGAGACCAACTGGAACTTTTAAAAACATCCACCATAATTAATCGAAATATCATTCGTCCAATAGCAATATATATTAATTATAAGATCTTTAAACCAAGACAAAAGTAGTAAAACAAACTTCTAAGGCTAGAAGGCCTACTATGCCTTTTAATTCTTTCATAATTGAGAAGTGGTTTGTCAACTCTTAAGTGCGGTAATTGTAATACAACTAAATGAAACGCCAGATGTGGGACTTTACCAAACTAATGAGCCTTTTCATTCCATGGCTCTAGAGAACGAATTAAAGTAACGTTCCTAAAGTATATATTAATGCAAGTTTCATTACGTGAAGCACGTGCATGAGGACAAACAAGATGGCCTTCTGTTAATTTCATTTCCCCGTTCATTAAGTATGGCTTACAATATAGTCCAGAGGAATGATCCAATAAGACCAGAGTTCATTATACGTTAACGTTGATGTGATATTCAACAGGAATAGAAATAATGACGATAGATCATACGGAATGAACTCCTTATAAATATGTATATATATACACATATACCTGTGTGTATGTGTGTGAAGAACACGGCTATCTGAACTTCAAGATTATTAAAGCCATCTTTCGTGAAGCTCGACAAATCCTTTTTTATAGATGATCTATCAGACTAAACGAAATCACGAAATTGAAATGAAGGTATAACAATGTTAAAAGCACATTAGAAATAATTATAACTTAAACTTTGAATTTATAAAAACGTTTCTGCGTACACATATATATATATAAACATTTAATATTAATCATAATTTAGAATTTATATTATAATGAGATGAATTAGTTTTCATTGGAAAAAAAAACAAAAAAACTATATATTACTGTTACATACAACATAATACCTACACGTTCCTCAGTGGGACAGTGGTAAGTCTACTGACTTACAATACTGAAATCCGGGGTACGATTCCCCGCGATGGGCATAACAGAGAGACCAATGTAGTTTTGCTATAAAAGAACCAAACAATACATGGATGTTTAGGCTTGGTTTGGCTTGTTTTGAATTTCGCGCAAAGCTACTCGAGGGCTATCTGCGCTAGCCGTCCCTAATTTAGCAGTGTGAGACTAGAGAAAAGCCAGCTAGTCATCAACACCCACTGCCTACTATTGGGGTACACTTTTTACCAACTAATAGTGGGATTGACCGTCACATTATAACGCCACGGCTGAAAAGGCGAGCACGTTTGGTGCGACGGGGATGCGAACCCGCGACCCTCGGATTAAGAGTCACACGCCTTAACCCACCTGACCATGCTGTGCCACTATCTGCGCTAGCCGCCCATAATTTAGCTGTGTAATACTAGAGAGAAGGCAGCTAGTCATTACCACCCACCACCAACTCTTGGGCTACACTTTTACCAACGAATAGTGGGATTGACCGTCATTTTATAACGCCTCCACAGCTGAAAAGGCGAGCATGTTTGGTGCGACGGGAATTCGAACCCGTAATCCTCAGAATACGAGTCGAACAGTTCAACCCACCTAGCCATGCTGGGCCACTGAAGGTTTAAACTATTTTATGTAATTTAAAGGCTTTATTTAAAAAACGTTCAAATGTCAAATTAGAGCGATTATTATAGCCCCAAATTATTACAAAAAAATGTTTTTTTTCTCTATTATTCATATATTTAAAAAGCGATTTTATTAAGATGTCGATCATCGTAGAGATAAACTATCTAAATATTCACTCTACATTAAATACAACAACTGTTTCGATGTTTACACAGAAATGTTTTTAGAATTTTGGTTCGAATCGCTTTTGTTTTACTTCTTTAAAATTATTCTGATTAATTTAGAAAACTGTATCGGAGAAAGAAGCATCAGTATTTTACTGACTTGGAAGGGAAAGAAGCGTGCAGGTTTTTGTGTTGTTTTTTTTTTCTCCAGTCTTAGTTTCATAGAGCGTCAACAGATGCCTCTTGCATCGACAAGTACTATGTGCAGAACATATTTAAGTTGCGTATCCTCGCATGTCGACAAGATACACTTATTTGTTGAGTCATCAAAAAATCCACTTTTCCAATTTTATGCGAAAACAAAACACCTTCTACTTACTCAGCCACTCTCTCTCAAAAAAGAAAGAAACATTGGAGTGAATAATACATGCGAGATTTTGTTTGTTTATTGAGTACAAAGCCTATCCCTTCTCTACCAATCATGGGCATCGAAACCCTCACGTGATTTTTGTACTAATTAAATACTGTTGTTAAGATTCATTCATCTCACGTACTTCGAAACATAAAGAGAAATTATGCTTTTCATTGGCTTCTAACTGAACATATCTATTACACACATTTAGTAATAGGTTGTTGAATGCTTAAACCTGGAGAAACAATGAAACCAATACGTTTGACATTAAATAACAGTGAATTTTTTTTTTAAATTTAATTTCAGACTGTGATTGGTTTTCTTCATACTGCTCGTGATTCTTTGGTTACAAATGTCAAACCAGGCGTACGATATGGCAAATAATAAATACGTCTTAGAATCTTAATACGGTTTATACTAACAAATCTCACGTACAACTCTTGACCATCTGAACGTTTGAGAGTCACACTGGACTATCTGCTATGTCCGCCTCGGGGAATCGAACCCCGGATTTTAGGGTTGTACGTTTGGGTATTTGTCGCTGTCCTATCCGAGGGCAGACTTTTACACACACACATACAACAGTTTGATGTAATGCTTTGGATATTTTAGTGCAAGGTCAATTTGAAATGTCTGCTATGTCCACCTCGGGGAATCGAACCCTGGATTTTAGAGTTATACTCTAAACTACCGCTGTCCCACAAAGTTGTGTAAAACTCATAATGACGACTGCTGAAAGACAAAATACAGTGTGGAGTGATTTGTGTCATTAGGTTTAATGGACGATTTATTTTAATTTGGATTCCCCTGTTTTGACAAACGTCCTTTTTAAGCGGTCTTCAACCAAACGTAGTATACCTGGACTGATTAATTTAGTAATGTTTATATTTTCAATACGTGCCTTAAGTCGGAAAATCCTGCTTTAAAGCAGTGAAAACACGGATATATTCACGTACGACTAAGTTCCAACAACGTAAGTCTGCAGTTAAGCGCAAAGCTACACAATGAGCTATATCCATGTTCTGCTCACCACGGATATCGAAACTCGAGTTTTGGCGTTTTGAGCTTTAAGACTCACACTAGTGGTGGTATAGATTAACACTATGGATAAATAACATTGCTGACTGTTATTCTTTGTTATCTCCAGCCATCTATTTCCACAAGCTCTCCAACTATTCTAGTGCTGACTCCCAATTTCTAATAAATAACATCTGTATGTTTTCCCTCCCCATACGTATTAACACTTGGCCTTTTTTCACAAACTTAGCAAAATAAGCAATAACAAAAAAAATGTAAGTGACCAAGAATAAAGATTTGTATACACTTAACATTAATATGTTTATTTTAAAACTCTCTTAAGCACCAGTCTTCTCCACCAGGTGGATGTCGTTACTTGTTTCGCTTAGTCCCAGAAATAACAGCGTAGTGTAAATCGGTCCCCTTCCTTCCGAGAAGGCTGTTCGGGTTTAAAGACAGCGAAAATCCACGCTCAAGAAGAGATGTGTTTAGGGCATTGACTAGGGTTTATTTAATGTGTTTCTTGTTTCTCTTTTCGGAAGTGAAGCGTCCAGTACATTGGCAAAATAAACTCGCATTGATGACGGAAGTGAATCAGTAATGAGGCTGAATGGTCTAAACACACTATACGAAGCGAAGCCTTCTTTTTTCTTTAATCGTCAGTGTTAAATAACACTGGTCCTAAACTATTACTATTTGTATATATTTGAAGTGTGGCAAGACCATAAAAAAGAACGTTTATATATTTATAGTGGTACGAGATTATATATCCACTGAAACTGTTACGGGTCCTTGAGAAATAGCGTAAACAAGCCTTTAGCCCTATTATGTATATAGTCTGTTTTGTTTGAGATTGAGTGAACCGACAATACACATAACTGGCCTAAGTGACAGATTTGTGATAATTGTATTAAAGAGATAGTTCTGTTTAAACCATCCATGTGTTAGTTTTGCACTGAAATAAACGTTAGAAATGAAATAAATCGAAGTCGCTCACTCAAGGTGACTGGTGACGTATAACCATAATTCTAATGATAATAATACACGTAAATAGGCACATCAGTTATCCATAAAACTCCAATGGATTAGCGGGAAAATCTGGAGGCTACAAACCGGTTTTCGGTTGGCTCTGAATTTTGGGCAAAGCTAATTTAGCAGTGACAGACTAAAAGCAAAGCAGCTAATCATCACCACCCACCGCCTACTCTTGAGCTACTCTTTTCCAACTACAAATGAGATTGACTGTCACATTATAACGACTAGTATGTTTGGTGATTAGGGAATCGAACCCGAGACGCACAGATTGCGAATCAAGTGTCCTAGCCTCTAGGCCAGCAGGTTTCAATACCCGTGGTTGGCACAGAAGAGATAGTCCGTCGCACATATTCGAGTTTAACAAGAACAAACAAACCAATCCAAATGATTTAAACTATATGGAATGTTACACTGCACAGTGACAGTTTAACCAATAAGAAGAAAAGAAATACATTAATTTAAACAATGTAAAGAAACGAAACATGTCAAAATGGGGTCAGTCAACTGTTGGGTGACAATATCCAAAAAATAAAAACTAACTTAACGGGAAAACAAAGCCTGGAAGTGTTAAACGAGAAGTGAAAGAAACACTTCATACAGAGAGTGTGGTTAAAAAAAAACCAAAAAAACTGGACAGTGGTCAGTTTACGGTCTTAAAACGTTACGATCTTGGTTTTGTTTCGATTGGTCGCCGTGGACACAGCACATAGATCATTGTGGCTTCCCTCTGAAACAATTGTTTGTTTGTTTTGGAATTTCGCACAAAGCTACTCGAGGGCTATCTGTTCTAGCCGTCCCTAATTTAGCAGTGGAAGACTAGAAGGAAGGCAGCTAGTCATCACCACCCACCGCCAACTCTTGGGCTACTCTTTTACCAACGAAAAGTGCGATTGACCGTCACATTATAACGCCCCCACGGCTGGGAGGGCGAGCATGTTTGGCGCGACTCGGGCGCGAACCCGCGACCCTCAGATTACGAAGCGCACGCCTTAACGCGCTAGACCATGCCAGGCGTCCCCCTCTGAAACAAACAAGCCTGTAGGGTAAGAAATAACGTCCTTATTCAGTAACGTAGGCCATACGATCAGGGTCTTTAACACTAATAAATTAATTACTGTTTATTGAATAATGAAAAAACAAAAACTGGTAAACAATATAGTGGAACTTCTCACTATACTAACCAAGTCCCCGAGTTGCCCTTCGAAGTTGTCCCCTGGGGGTTAGCAAACTGTAACATGTTGAGCTGCTTTTACTGGAAATGTGCATGCTTATTTGCGATCTGCGTTGCTTTGTCGGGAATTTGAATAACGTTTCAC
The DNA here is from genome assembly GCF_004210375.1 of Tachypleus tridentatus. NCBI lineage: Eukaryota > Metazoa > Arthropoda > Merostomata > Xiphosura > Limulidae > Tachypleus > Tachypleus tridentatus. The sequence goes on along the minus strand of NC_134832.1, from coordinate 52,550,013 downwards.
GTTTACATTCAAGTCAAGCAATTTCGCCTTTTTAAGGTAGAGCAGCTGTATGAATAGAGCTGAATGTTCTAACATGATTTAAATATTTAACTTCAACGTGTCAAAGCTATACGGTATGGCTAAAATAACTATTGACCATAAATATTAGAAACTAGATAACAGCTTTTAAACTTTTGTGATAACAGCGATATTTTTTTTTTTTAATTTTTAGCCGACATATTAAGTACAAACCTACAAGGATTGGTTTGTTTTGAATTTCGCGCAAAGCTACACGAGAGTTATCTGCGTTAGTCGTCCCTAATTTTGCAGTGTAAGACTAGAGGGAGGGCAGCTAGTTATCAGCACCCACCGCCAACTCTTGGGCTACTCTTTTACCAACGAAAAGTAGATTGATCGTCCCATTATAACCCCCTCGAGGCTGAAAGGGCGAGCATGTTTGGTGCGACGGGGATTCGAACCCGCGACCCTCAGATTACGAATAAAGTTGTTTTTTCTCTTTATTATCCCACCTCAAAGAGAGGGTATAAACAAAAATAGATCAAATAAAACACTAGTTAAATAATTAGCATATGGAGAGAAAACATTGCAAAATACCACCTTGTTAAAAAATTACAACAAAGGGATAAAATAACACAACAGGTATCCGTGTACTCCCTTTGTAACCAACCTACCGTTATAATGATACAATGAATAAAAGACACTTAATGAGTCATGTAACACACATCTATGACAATGTAAATGTATATGTTTGGGATTACGAATAAAGTGCCTTAACCACTTGACCATGCCGAACCTACGAACCTACAAAACGAATACTTAAGAAACACTGCAAAATAATTACAATCACGTTCTTTTGAACATTTAGAAAATGCGTGATTTTTCATGTTCTTGGTTTTGATAAAAAATCATGTTATTGAGATAAAAATCATGTTCTTGAGCACGTTCAGAGTCATGTCCTTGTGATTAAAGTCATGTTTCTGTGTATGGTTAGATCATGCAGCCGTGCATGTAAGATGTTTTATATACCAGGAATTGAAACATCTACAAATTATGAGTTGTAAGCATTTCTAAAGATTTTTCCCCTTTAAATTCTCAGGGTTTTTTGTTGTTTTTTTCACGTTCAAAGTCCTGGTTGTTGCAAATTACAAACAGTCTTGCAAATAACATATCTGTGTCACATGATCTGGAATTTCCTGATGTTAAAACATCGGTATGAAATGTTCTTGCGTAACTACAACCGCTAAATGTTCTCCTAAAGATATATTACATTTCTTATTATCGTGAACAACATATACGGTGTACCGCTAGACACGTGACATCTTGACGTCAAATCTTAATCGACATTACACATTACTTACTGTCTTCTCTCTACCTATATATAAATACTAGATTTCCGAAAGGTGATTTCCTTATTATTTTTTAAATTCTATCACATATTACTGGTCTCTCATGAATGTTTGTTGTTGTTTTTTAATTTCGCGCTAGCCGCTCCTAAATCAGCAAGACTAGAGGAAATGCTTTTTTTGTTTTTGTTTTTGAATTTCGCACAAAGTTTCTCGAGGGCTATCTGTGCTAGCCGTCCCTAATTTAGCAGTGTAAGACTAGAGGAAAGGCAGCTAGTCATCACCACCCACCGCCAATTCTTGGGCTACTCTTTTAACAACGAATAGTGAAATTGACGGTCACTTTATAACGCCCCCACGGCTGAAAGAGCTAGCATGTTTGGCGTGACGGGGTGCGAACCCGCGATCCTCAGATTACGAGTCGCACGCCTTAACACGCTTGGCCATGCCGGGCCTACTGATGATTGGCTGTTTGAAAATAAACGTGACGTTTATAATGATTCTTTAATCATGAATTGTTGACATGATTTACTAATTTTATGATAAAGTTCTCACAAATTGTTTTAATTACATTCCTAAAAATCAAAATATCCACGCAATCCTATCTCACCGGTTTTACTGAGAACGCCATGGTTAACCTTAAGAACACTGATTTTTCTAAGAACGCCATGGTTAACCTTAAGAACACTGATTTTTCTGAGAACGCCATGGTTAACCTCAAGAACACTCAAATTTTCTCTTCTAAATATATGCGCGCACCTTACCATCTACAAGCGTAAGTGCGCGAGCTTAATACAACGGACGTAAACAGTAGGACGGTGTAAATATAATAGTCTTTGGTCTTTCACCTGCTGTTGACATCATATGATGCAAGGATCTTGTGCGCAACATTTAGAATGGTCCGACGTAAAAATTCGCGAATCTTTACGCACGAAGAGGAAAGCAGGCTCACACAAGCCGCAAACAAAGAGTTCAAAAATTCTAAAGTTAGGTCGTAGAATAACATTATTTATTTATTGGTAGTTAGCTCTAATTACACTAAAACAAATAAGAAAAAAATGTACACAAGTTATTTTATCTATTTATCGAATACAAGCCGCACTCAGTATTGTTTGTTTGTTTTTTAATTTGCGCAAAGCTACATGAGGGCTATCTGCGCTAGCCGTCCCTAATTTAGTAGTGTAAGACTAGAGGGAAGGCAGCTAGTCATCACCACCCACCGCCAACTGTGGGGCTACTCTTTTACCAACGAATAGTGGAATTGACCGTCATATTATAACGCCCCCACGGCTAAAATAGCGAGCACGTTTGGTGTAACGGGGATTCGAACCAGCAACCCTCAGAATACGAATCGAGCGCCTTAACAACTATGCCATGCCGGGCATCCGTACTTAGTAAAGGCTTAACTAACATTAGGCCTAAGATGTGGACTTGTTGATTTTGGTCTGTAAGATTAGAATTATTTTGTAGTATTTAAAAACAAACAAACTTGTATTTATAGAAGCACTGTTGTATTATGATTTGACCGCGATTGTTGTGTGTGTGTCTGTTAGTTATTATTATATTTTAATTAATTTGTCACAAACACTAGCCGGTATCGGATAACAAAAAAATTAATTTGTTCCCGAAATTTCTGGTTTATACAGATAAATAATTCCTCGTGGAGCTTTATCCGTTTGGATATTTTCTCTCCTAAACTTTCCCTGTATCATCTCTCCTGAACTGTATCTTCAGAAACGTGTAGGACCATTTCAGATATAAAACTCCCCTTCCTCCATAAAAGTAGAAAATGCCTAAAACTAGTTAACAAATAGTCACATCTCGTACATCATGAGTTTGTATTGTCGCCTCATAATAACAAAGTTTTGACTGTCCGATACACATTCATACTCGAAGAAGGAACTAGTTAGTGCATACGCAATGACCAATATGAAGCGCGAGCTACACAAAAGGAAAGACGCTTTCACAGTAATTACCCGCAGATCCAAGGATCGGCAGATGCGGAACAGTGGGCGGAAAATAAATGATAGTTCTCACGGCTATATATAACAACTGACAGGCGAAAGATCCAGTTACAATAGCTGAGACACACGTATAGGTCGTTACATCGGTCCTTGACTTCTTCCTATTCGATAGAGTGTCTTCAAAAACAGAAGCAGAGAGATACAAAACCAGGGATCGTACACAGAGAAACGTCGTCGGTTTTCTGTTCGTTTACATGTCTGTCAAGATCATGTACGATATCGCTAAATACAACCCGAAAATCATACTTATGGGTCGAAACGTTTAAACTACACTTAAGTTATAGCCCATGTGTGTTTATATAAATTAAATTAGCTTCCTTCTCGTGAGATTTTATTAGAACTGTAATATTCTGAAAAATTCAAAGACAGCACTAATGATCAAACTCTGTTATTTGTGACTTGGGATAGCCAGGTGGTTAAGGCGCTCGATTCGTAATCCAAGGGTCGCGGGTTCGAATCCCGGTCGCACCAAACATGTTCGCACTTTCAGCCGTGGGGGCGTTATAATGTTTGGTCAAACTCACTATTCGTTGGTAAAAGAGTAGCCCAAGAGTTGGCGGTGGGTGCTGATGACTAGCTGCCTTCCGTCTAGTCTTACTCTGCTGAAGCTGAATTAGGGACGACTAGCGCAGATAGCCCTCGTGTAGATTCGCGCGGAATTCAAACCAAGCCCCGTTATTTTGCGTAAAACAATGATCAGACACTCCTTCATTGTTACGCTCAGTGTCACAAACTGGGCTGTCAGTATCATGCCTACTATAAGGACCAAACCACAACTCTTAGCTTTATAAAACCCTTAAAAAATACCACTTCGAAAGAACTTAAAGCATTCATAAATACTAAATAAATACATACTCACAGACTGATACAAAACCTCACGATAAAAGAATGTCATGCTGGGAGAGGATTTTAAAAGAAAAAAAAATATTTTTTTCAAGTGTACAATTATGGTTCACCCTCAACTTTAATTGAATCTTTTTGTTGTTTCAGTCAAGCGTGTAATTGAATAAACGTTTTGTGTTGTTTTTTTTTTTCTAGCAAAGTTCGGAAGGATACATTAAGAATGCAATATGATAGCTGGTGTCACACTTGCATGTAGAATAGAATAAGGTATGCCCACGAATTAAAAAAAATGTATCAGTGCTCTTTATATACGAAGCAGGTGCACGTACGCGATAAAAATTTAAATTACGTTTTTGAACCAGGTGCATGGCGATATATTCTGGCCAAGCACGTTGAATACCTTATTACACTTCACTGGGCTTCGTTCTTCTGCACATTTTAGGCTTAAACATGCTTCGTTTGGCATTAATAGAGTATCAGAGGCACAAGTGGCTACTTCAAGACATAAATAAGATCGATTAGTGTGGAAAAAAAAAAAAAACTTCCGGTTATAAGTCATCTTTGCTTTTAAGTGCATACATCGCTTTAGTTAAAAGTGACTTTGTTCTTTAATATCTTATTAAAATGGCGTACGGAAAGTGTGACTGAGTAAAATACATAGGATGGAAAATAAAGATTTATGTTCTCACTTTATGTGGTTCGTACGTGTCAGTTTAATTTCGTATTTAAGGTTTATATACAGTGGTCTCTTTTGTAATCGTAGTAATTTACTCTAAATTATTACAATTTCTGTGGTCTCTTTTGTAATCGTAGTAATTTACTCTAAATTATTACAATTTCTGTGGTCTCTTTTGTAATCGTAGTAATTTACTCTAAATTATTACAATTTCTGTGGTCCCTTTTGTAATCGTAGTAATTTACTCTAAATTATTACAATTTATGTGGTCTCTTTTGTAATCGTAGTAAGTTACTCTAAATTATTACAATTTATGTGGTCCCTTTTGTAATCGTAGTAATTTACTCTAAATTATTACAATTTCTGTGGTACCTTTTGTAATCGTAATAATTTACTCTAAATTATTACAATTTCTGTGGTTTCTTTTGTAATCGTAGTAATTTACTCTAAATTATTACAATTTATGTGGTCCCTTTTGTAATCGTAGTAATTTACTCTAAATTATTACAATTTATGTGGTCTCTTTTGTAATCGTAGTAATTTACTCTAAATTATTACAATTTCTGTGGTCTCTTTTGTAATCGTAGTAATTTACTCTAAATTATTACAATTTATGTGGTCTCTTTTGTAATCGTAGTAATTTACTCTAAATTATTACAATTTATGTGGTCCCTTTTGTAATCGTAGTAATTTACTCTAAATTATTACAATTGCTGTGGTCTCTTTTGTAATCGTAGTAATTTACTCTAAATTATTACAATTTATGTGGTCCCTTTTGTAATCGTAGTAATTTACTCTAAATTATTACAATTTATGTGGTCCCTTTTGTAATCGTAGTAATTTACTCTAAATTATTACAATTTCTGTGGTCTCTTTTGTAATCGTAGTAATTTACTCTAAATTATTACAATTTATGTGGTCTCTTTTGTAATCGTAGTAATTTACTCTAAATTATTACAATTTCTGTGGTCTCTTTTGTAATCGTAGTAATTTACTCTAAATTATTACAATTTATGTGGTCTCTTTTGTAATCGTAGTAATTTACTCTAAATTATTACAATTTATGTGGTCCCTTTTGTAATCGTAGTAATTTACTCTAAATTATTACAATTGCTGTGGTCTCTTTTGTAATCGTAGTAATTTACTCTAAATTATTACAATTTATGTGGTCCCTTTTGTAATCGTAGTAATTTACTCTAAATTATTACAATTTCTGTGGTCTCTTTTGTAATCGTAGTAATTTACTCTAAATTATTACAATTTATGTCGTTCCCCCCCCCCCTCGTCCATGGTTCCACCTCATAAAACTTTCCGTGTTCTTAACGAGGTAACGACACCTCAACCTGCCACAGTAACAAGATGTATACAATAAAAGAGCCAGGTGTTCTCCATGTTCATGACATGGATCGTGTCTTTGAGAACTTTCATCATTGTAAAACAGTAGGATGGCTAAACGCGTAATACAGTTTTGAATTTGCTGTAAAAATAAGTAATTCACAATTTAAGAAATAGATTTGTTCTTAAACGAAAGGTAACATCATGGGTTGTCTGTGCTCTTCGTAACACGGGTGTTGAAACTCGAATTTCAGCATCTTAAAACATAAAACTTACTGCTTAGGCAGTGGGATATAACAACTAGAAGACCCACACGTTCATTTCCCAAGTGATTTAATATAATAACTCAAATATGTAGTTCCAGACGATTCGAACAACCAGTTGCTTACCCATAGGATTCGTAGATATATCATGAAATGATTTTATAAATGATCCATTATTACTAAAATCATAACAATTAATTAAGCGTAATAATATACCACGAGATATATACGAACTTAAACCACAGTTGGAGAGTCTGAAGGCTTATAGCTCTAAAGCCCATTGTGCAGATTTGTACCTAACACTATAGCAATAAATGAAAAAGAAAACCACGATTGGATTTTTGTGAATGAGTGGAAAATATCAAGAAGTTAACAAATAATAAATAAACTGGTTGAAAATAGTGCACAAGGATGGAAAAATTATTTCGTATAGACGGTAAACATTCGATAATGACAAATTTAGCAGTGTAAGACTGGAGGGAAGGCAGCTAGTCATCGCCACCCACCGCCAACTCTTGGGCTACTCTTTTACTAACAAATAATGAGATTGACTATCACTGTATGACGCTCCCACGGCTGAAAGGGCGAGCAGGTTTGGTGTGGCTGGGATTACGAGTCAAGCGCCCTAACCACATGGCCATGCTGGGAACCACAAATTCTTAACAAAACTGATCCTGGAATCTTGCATATGCTAAATTATCGTCCTACAAACTGTGATAAGGACTTACATTAACCCATGTCACTGTGGCAAGGAGCTTTTAAACAACCACATGCTTCGCCTGTCGCTAAACAAGTCCTTGTCCGCGAGGCAAACATACTTCGGAATCGTCGATTGACTATTAACTGGGCACAAGTTTCTTATGGGAATTTGTTGTTGTTGTTGTTAACTCGACTCAGACTCAAAATCTATTTTGTGTCAACCACAGATCGAAGTTAATCCAATCAGTTGTCACTAGTAAAGTACTTTTTAATAACTCGATGTAGTCCGTGTATAACTGTAATGCAACCTGTTTTATATAAAATAAAACTAGTCATAACAAATAGTAATTACACAATCATTATAGAGGCCTAGCACTGGCATCATAACATCACGTGGTCCCCAGTGTATTCCGCCACATTGGATGTCAAGTGCTTGTGTTCCTATTGGGTGAGAAATACATTCATGAATTATATCGTATTATCTGATGCTGCAAATTGTATTAATAACCTTCGCAAAGAGCAATAAGGATAGGAATAGCTGTAGAATTATGGGATTGTATCCTTTCTCAAAAGCAATGCTCACGCCATGAACAGCGTGTGAAAAAAAAAAGTTACCTAAACTTGGATATATGTCGTGTTGACTGCTGGAAGGAAACATATGAAGTCCAATATGGCGGCGATTGAACGAAATAGTTTTGTGACGTTACGTACATTTCTACAGGGTGTATGGAAAGTCACTGTGCACTTGTATATTTATTAACAGACATGTTTCAATATAGAATACAGGAGGTAAATATGAATGGCAATTATAAACAATGTTTAAAGTGACCCCGGTTGACATCAATACAGGCCTGGATCCTTCTTATTTTGTTTCTAAACATCTCTATCAGTTGCTGGCTTAAAATAGACACAATAGACATATGATTACAAAACTGCACAGTGACTTTCCGAACACCCTGTAAATTGCCAAACTCCGCTTATGACGAGACTTTTGAACGATAAACAAAATTAAAATAAGAACCTCCAACAAAGCAGTTAGTAATGTAATAAATTAAGGACGAGATATTCCAGTGAGAAGGAAGTTCATTTACAAACCAATTTTAACAATTTTTATTTTAATTCTCTAGAGTAATCATTACGTCAGTTACCAGCGTATGATACCAATCTAACGAGGAACTATTTCTTCGGTCTAATAACTTACTATTTCTTACTAAAGATATCCAAGCACAAACAGGAACTGAGAAGGTTGGCGACGCCCCCCACCACCAACGACTCGACGATAAGTTTATAAAGCTAAAATGTTCAGGTTCGATTCCTGCATTGGACAGCGTCTTGACAACCCATTGTTGAACTCTGTGCTTAACAAATATAATAAAGTTCGTCTTGCATAATTCACTAACATTTTGTTAGATTACCTTTGCTATAACATAAAACTTCGTGATAAGATGACAAGTATCTTTGTTGTTGTTGTTGGTTTAAACGTATTTTTGAGTTTCATCTAAACATTGTTGTGGTATACAGTTTTCTGGGGCGCCCAGACCGATTCATTACTTCTCTTCTATGGCTAAAACGAATTTCGACTTTTGTATCGTATTCTTTAGTTTTTCTAATTACAGTCAGGATATATTTTCCAAAACAACTGTGTAACAATTTCGTTCTGTATTTTTCCCCATCAATCAATAAACTGAAATATAAGTTAGAACACGTGCACTTCGTGCAAACCCTTGTCCAGAGTCACGTGATAACAGACATAACAACCCAGAGCTGTATAGTTATAATACTAATAAAGTTTGACCTCCTGTATGAACTAATGTCCGTGTGGAAAGTTACCTACATGGTGTGCTAATACTTTTTTGTTTTAATTTTTAGGGTCTATAGAAAGCTAATGACGATAAGTGGTCCTTTCTTTCCTCCGTAGATCACGTACGTGTACAAGTGAAACAGTGCTTGTCTATTGCAGTACGAGTATTCAACGTGGGACGGATAAAGGGGAAAAGTTTATGGAACATCCGTTAAAAACTGCACGTGACTTTTGATTCGCGCACTTTTAATCAACAGAGAGAGAAATTGAGAAATAACAGGAAGAGATGAATTGCGGAAAAAATTATGCGACGGAAGCGTGCAGTTCAGGAAGAAGGTGAACCCTTGTTTTCCATTTCCTAGAACACCACGTGATCAGAGCACCTTACTGGCGCCTCGTTTTTCTGCAGCAAGTGTAAGATAAAGTACCGGGTGAAATATGCGCATGGTATTTTCTCAGAGACATACACAGAGCAGTGGAACTATTAACAGGTCAAATGAGCATGTTTTTCGTTCAAGGGTTCATTGAATGCCTTCCAAGTAAGTGCATGGGGTGTACATAGTAAGGCGAAAAAAAAATAGCCCTATAGCTTATACACTTGCCTCGATTTCAATGTAGTGACCAAATACATCTATTTACAAGTAGGAACAACATAGAGTAAACATTTCTGAACTACATGAACTATGACGAAATTCCTTCGCTGACGGTTAAATTTTCCAAGAAAATACAGGTGTGTATGTGTGTGTATTATAACTTCTATAAAACATACCCATCTTATGTAATGCCAATACACCTAGCATAATGTATTATAAGACTGAACATATAAACCCACTGAACCCACCTTCTCACTGAACATATAAACAGCTTAGGTTCATTGGTTTATATAGACTGAAAATGCAGTCATCTAGAGAAGTCGTTGTTCGTATTTCCACTGTGACATCCATCTCAATAAATAGTTTATATGAATATAGTTTTACTGTCACATGGTACTGAGTGTTGACAGTATTGTTATTATGACCCTCATTAAATAGTTTAATTTAATATGGTCTTACTGCCCCTTTATCTCATATATAATCTAAATTACTGAACCCAATTTAGTATTGTTTGTTTTAGAATTTCGGGCAAAGCTACACGAGGGTTATCTGCGCTAGCCGTCCCTAATTTCGCAGTGTAAGACTAGAGGGAAGACAGCTAGTCATCACCACCCACCGCCAACTCCTGGGCTACTCTTTTACCAACGAATAGTGGGATTGACCGTAACATTATAACGCACCCACACCTGAAAAGGGCGAGCATGTTTGGTGCGACGAGGATTCGAACCCGCGACCCTCAAATTACGAGTCAAACGCCTTAACCCACCTGGCCATGCCGGGCCTCACTTTAGTAAATGTTCTACATGGTACAGGTCCGCGAGTTCAACACGGTTAATAGACCGCTGCATTTTTTGCAAACTTGCGTAGGACCGCACAATTATTGGTTGACTGACTAATAAAAATTCTAAATGTCTGGGGTTAACTGAACTTACGATCAGCGATAAATATACCTTTTCGTTTAGTTACGACGTTTCATCTTGCTTGGCAAGCAGTGTCTACCGTACAGGTTACCTTGTCGATGCTCTACCTGTTACGAGTTTCCCAAAGTATTTCTATTGGAATGCGTTTGTTACCACTTCATCGCAAAACACAGAATATCTTAAAAGCAAGTAGTTTTATAGAGCACAAAATTTAATGTGTTGCCAGCACGTGTTTAAAGTTTGACACACAAAAAACGTGTCAGTAAGACTCTATAATCTTACGATGCAGACTGCTTGACAAGGAAGAAGATGGATCTTTCGATGCAGACTGCTAGACAAGGAAGAAGATGGGGTTGTCTGTTTACTGCGAAACTTTTAATTAAGATTTGGATGAAACATGTCGCACTGTGAAGTGGTTCTGCGCAGAACCCTGTTCGTCAGACGGCGCAAGATCCCAGTGGAGAGCTCTTCTGAAACCCAACGACTCCCACCACCACCCACCTGACGTGTGAAATATCAAACTTTAACATTTGTAAACTTTCCCTATATTGTGAGTCCCACACACATAAAAGTACTGATACTTTCGAGCAGCGAAAGCTTCAAGTAATTTCTATTCTTTTGACAATTAAAAAGAGTGAACAGGAACATAGCTAAGGTAAAATACTATTTATTTTCTATTTAACATCCATTCTCATACCCCCCTTCTGTTACATCTAGACCTTTCCATCCCCTTCTGAAAACACCAAGTCTTCATTTGTTCTGAAACCTCTTACTGAGATCTAGATTGTTACATTCGATATGTTACAATACCAGTAGGTAACAGAGATTAACAACAAATACAACAATACCGGTAGGTAACAGAGAGTAACAACAAGTATAACAATACCGGTAGGACACAGAGAGTAACAACAAATACAACAATACCAGTAGGTAACAGAGAATAACAACAAATACAACAATACCAGTAGGTAACAGAGAGTAACAACAAATACAACAATACCAGTATGTAACAGAGAGTAACAACAAATACAACAATACCGGTAGGTAACAGAGAGTAACAACAAATATAACAATACCAGTATGTAACAGAGAATAACAACAAATATAACAATACCAGTATGTAACAGAGAATAACAACAAATATAACAATACCAGTATGTAACAGAGAATAACAACAAATATAACAATACCAGTATGTAACAGAGAATAACAACAAATATAACAATACAAGTAGGTAACAGAGAGTAACAACAAATACAACAATACCAGTATGTAACAGAGAGTAACAACAAATACAACAATACCAGTATGTAACAGAGAATAACAACAAATACAACAATAGCGGTAGGTAACAGAGAGTAACAACAAATACAACAATACCAGTAGGTAACAGACAGTAACAACAAATACAACAATACCGGTAGGTAACAGAGAGTAATAACAAATACAACAATACCAGTAGGTAAAATGAAGTAAGAATAAATACAACAAAACCGGTAGGTAATATGGAGTAAAAATAAATACAACAATATCGGTAGGTAACAGAGAGTAACAACAATATCGGTAGGTAAAATGGAGTAAGAATAAATACAACAATACCGGTAGGTAATACAAAGTAAAAATACAACAATACCGGTAGGTAACAGAGAGTAACAACAATGTCGGTAGGTAACATGGAGTAAGAATAAATACAACAATACCGGTAGGTAACAGAGAGTAACAACAATGTCGGTAGGTAACATGGAGTAAGAATAAATACAACAATACCGGTAGGTAATATAAAGTAAAAATACAACAATACCGGTAGGTAACAGAGAATAACAACAATGTCGGTAGGTAACATGGAGTAAGAATAAATACAACAATACCGGTAGGTAACATGGAGTAAGAATACAACAATACAGGTAGGTAACATGGAGTAAGAATACAACAATACCGACAGGAAATAACAAAAGAGGACAAAACGTTACACACGGTTCATACGAAATAGACACAAAACGGTACAAGGATATGATATCATAAGAATACGATAACACGTACAGTAGCATGAAACAATAATACATCATTCCTGGCACATCATATCAAACAAAAATATATAACAGTATTAGTAGAGAACGTAAAATAACAGAGCAGGTCTGTTATCTGTTACAACTATATCTTATTTCCGAAACACCAGAACACAACCATCCTGATATGTGTAATAACCGCTTAACCCCTTGTATACACAAAATATTTTAAGCACTTCATATTCCCCGATACAAGAAAGTTAATTTTCAGTGTTCTTACGCAAGACATATTTGTCGTCAAGAGTGGTGGTACACTTAAATGTACTAAAGTGTTCTAACATTTGTATCCGCTAATGTTTGCTCAGTTTTAAATTTCTCATTTCAATATTTATTCAATAGAAAGCAACGTTTAGCGAAACGCTGACAATTTTGTCGTCAGTGTCTTGAGAAAATTCAATAAATCAGGAAATTCAGTGAGTGTCTTGAGTAAGTTCTGACAGGTTTTGTGGAAGTAATGTAGGTAATCTATACCCTATTGGAGCGAGCGTATTATGTCAGGTGGAAGAGAGAAATTAACAATTTGTTCTTAACGTTTCAACTCTTAAAAGATATATTTTGACTGTTCTTCGTCCACGAAACGGAAATCAAAATAAATATTTTGTTTGTAAGTTAGTTTGTGTATAAACTGCATATTCTAATTGTTCAAGTCATCACACGTCACAAATAAAACGTGCTCAGCTCGCGGTACGTAACAAACGACACACCACTGTTACCTGTCAGACGTTATGGATTGCTCTAGTGGGACAGGTGTTTGTTAACCAATAAGAGCTCGCTTTGTTCTTCCAAACCACCACTTAAGGCAGTACCATGGGGGCCAACCTTAGAAAAAAGCATCATGATTGGTTAGTTGAAAGATAACTTTTATACTGTAACTGCGGCTTTTGTTTTCCGGTTGTTTCGTTTTTAGATGTTTTTATGCTTGTATTTAGATATATTAAAATCGATGTTTCTCGGGGGTTTATTTGTAGTTTTACGTTTACCTCTTTAAATCGGTGTTTTTCGGGGGTTTATTTGTAGTTTTACGCTTACATCTTTAAATCGGTGTTTTCCGGGGGTTTATTTATAGTTTTATGTTTACATCTTTAAATTGGTGTTTTCCGGGGGTTTATTTGTAGTTTCAGGTTTACAGTTTTAAATTGTTTTTATACCTTAGAACACTAATAAAGCATATGTTCTCTGCCTGTTCATTTTGTCATCACACAAACAAAATTAAGTTTACGTTTCATTAGCAATTTGTTTGTTTCTTATAGCAAAGCTACATCAAGCTATTTGCTGTCTCCACCGAAGGGAACCAAACCCGTGATTTTAGCATTATAAATCCAAAACTTACCGCTGTCCCACCAGAGGGCCTCATCAGCAACCGACAGGACTTCTAACTAAAGTCATACATTTCTTCTATTTTATTTTTTTAAAGTTTAACTGTTATAAAATTAACTAAAACCGGAAAATTAGAAACGTAGTAAGTTAGATCAGCTGTTTGTTTTCTTATAGCAAAACCACATCGGGCTATCTGCTAAGCCTATGGAGGGGAATCGAACCCCTGATTGTAGCGTAGTAAATCCGTAGACATACCACTGTACTAGCGGGGGCTCTAGATCAGCTACCATAATGAAAAGTAACAATAGTTAAGCACAAACCCATATGGATCAGTTTAAACCCCATGAATACAGTATTCCGGGAAAGGATGGGGGGGGGTATATAAATTACAAATATCCATTGTCTTTTTTTCTGGTGGCTTTTTTTCGTGTGTGTGTGGGGGGGGGGTTATTGGCCGAAACCAAAGATTAGAAACTTTAGTAATGATGTACGTAAAGATCATGTCACCATGGTTGCAAGTGTCACTTACTAGGTGCAGGTGACAAGTATGGGGCTTTAATGAAGTTAGATAAGTGTTATATTCTTAATAGATATTGAACTATATATGTCATTACAATTTTAAAAAATATATATATCACACAGTTCTAAATTATCACAAGTCGAAGCAACCACACACTGTTGTGCGTATGTGTTGTTTTTTTACAGCAAAGCCACATCGGGTTATCTACTGTATCCAGTGAATGGAACACACAGAGAGACACGTGTAAGAGAATGTTTCATGCGACGGGTATTCGAACCCGCGAGCCTCAGATTACGAGTTGAACGCTTTAACCCACCTGGCCATGCTGGATCATTATGTAAACAAAGGTTTGATGTTTCTGTAAATAGCTTTATCTCTCAGTTTTCATTAATTCTAAGAATCCACGAGTGAAAGCACATATAAGAAAAAATCATTTGTCATATCCAGTGCCGACAAGGCCTTTCGCGCAGTACCAGAGTTCACCAAACCAGCTTGGACACGAATATTTACATACACTGCTGGCCAAAATCTTAAGGCCAATGAATATAAAGAAAAAATATGCATTTTTCGTTGTTAGACTCAACTACTTATTTGAGTAGAGCTTCGAAAGATTAAAATAAGAAAAGGGAAAATAAAAATAAAAATCTTTTTTAGCATTTAATAGGGAAAATGTGAACACTATGAAATTAGCCTAAGTACTAGCTGGTCCAAAGTTTAAGACCATACCAAAAAAGAAGTCCTAAACAGGGTAGAAAGTGCCCAACAAGAGGTCTCAGTAGTGAGTTGCACGGCCGTCATTGTGAATAACTGCAAACATTCGCTTTGACATGGTCGATAAAAGTGTTTGCAGAAGGCTGGCTGGAATGTTATTCCAAGTGGTGACGATGGCTTCACGAAGATCATGCACTGTTTGGAGTTGACGTCCATTACTATAGACTTCCCTTGGCATCCACCCCCAAAACATTTTCAATGTGATTCAATTCGGGGAAACACGCTGAATGGCCCAGAAAAATCACGTTATTCGCCATGAAAAAGTCCTTTGTCACGCGGACATTGTGGATTACAGCGTTGTCCTGCTGAAAGATCCAGTCATTTCCACACAAGCTAGGGCCTTCAGTCAATAAGGATGCTCTCTCCAACATGCCAATGTAGCCAACTGTTGTTTGACGCCCCTGTATAACATGAAGCTCCATTGTTACATGTAAGGAGAAAGCACCCCAAATCATGATGGAACCTCCTCCACTGTGTTGTGTAGAAAATGTCTCTGGTGGGATATCTTTATCGTGCCAGTAACGTTGTAAGCCATCTGAACCATTCAGGTTAAATTTTTTTTCTCGTCATAGAACAAAACCTTCTTCCACTTTTTTACGTCCCATGTTTGGTGCTTCCCAGCAAAGTTTAACCGTGCTGTTTCGTGTTGTGGAAAGAGACGTGGCCTTTGAAGACGTTTACAGTTATTAAAGCCTTTCTCTCACAGATGCCGTCTTATTGTTCTTGAGCTGCATCCTGCGTCCGTAAGGGCCTTAAATCTAGTTCGACGATCGGTTGGTGTCTTGCCGGACAATCCGTCGAATTCTCCTGCTAAACGCCGGCGAAATTTTCTCGGGCCGACCACTTGAAATTCTCGTTCCGTATCCCTCAGTGTCTTTTAATAAATTTGCAACAACAGTTTTACTACACCCAATCTCATCAGCGATGGCACGTTGAGAGAGACCTTGCTTTTACAGCTCGACAATTCTGCCACGTTCAAACTCTGTCAACTTTTTAGCCTTTGCCATGTTTTTACCCAATGTAACACAGGATATGTTGACAATGCTAAAGCTTGAACACAAATGACTAAATTTCGTTACGTATTTACCGATTAACGCTTCGTTTCTGTATGGTCATAAACTTTTGACCAGCTAGTATTTAGGCTAATTTTATAGTGTTCACATTTTCCCTATTAAGTGCTAAAAACGTTTTTTATTTTTATTTTCCCTTTCTTATTTTCATCTTTCGAAGCTCTTCTCAAATAAGTGGTTGAGTCTAACAACGCAAAATGCATATTTTTTCTTTATGTTCATTGTCCTTCAGCTTTTGGCCAGCAGTGTGTATATATATATATATATTAGATCATTTTCATGAACAAATTAGGCAAGTGAATTGCTGTTATTATAAATTGCATTTTAATTTTCTTACAAATTCAGTTTTATATTTAACAAAATCTTTATAATACTTATTTCCTTTATTACTTATATGAATTACATTTACTATAATTCACAAGAACTGTTTTTGTCTACCTTTCTGTGTTTCTTATAGATTTGTTTTTCTGATTACTTGTGCTTTATTTTTTACCTCGTTATTGATTGACAAAAATACCATTATCTTTACCTTTCCAATAACCTAGAAATCAAATGTTAAAAACATAACAAATTCGTCAATCCATTTATTTGTTTCTGATAGTTCCTATTGGCTGGTTTAAGCCACCTGGCGATAAGTAAATAAACTATAAACCTGGTAGTCAATGACACAACGTTTTCTATAGTTAATTTAGCTAAAACATTATATTAATTTTAACAAAAACAAAGAGAAAGAGAGGGGGAACTTTAACATTTTAATTACGCTAACAAAAATACAAGTTAATGCAAAGAAGATTGTACATCGATATGTTAACCACACTATGTCTAATATACATAGAGGCGACGAAGTTTTTTGCTCAGTTCCAGAGCTCATTAGCTCGTCTAGGAGACAGTAGACTCAGCAGTGTGAACGTATAGCTGACTTATCCCTTGCTCTGTAGCGTCATTAGCTCTCCTACTGCGCAGTAGTTTTAATATAAAAATTCTATATAAACTTTGATGTGATTGAGTCTTGTGGGAAAGAATATTAAAGTTTCACGTGCCAGTCAAACCAATAACAACAATTTTTAAAGATGGGATGTGATGTGGGATACGTCAGTAAGACGACCAATCTAGTCGCATCTATCAGAGCTAGTTCACCAACCACATTCGCTTACACTTCTCATCACAAAACAGTCAATCTAAAAATAC
The DNA here is from genome assembly GCF_004210375.1 of Tachypleus tridentatus. Taxonomy (NCBI): domain Eukaryota; kingdom Metazoa; phylum Arthropoda; class Merostomata; order Xiphosura; family Limulidae; genus Tachypleus; species Tachypleus tridentatus. The sequence goes on along the minus strand of NC_134832.1, from coordinate 52,532,584 downwards.
TTATGAAACCAAAGAAAAAGTTAATTTCCGTCACAATGTAACATGGGAACAAAAACTCTACATTTCAGATCTATAATATATATTAATTAATATTTATCGTAGTAACAACATTAATATTTATTGAACAAACATGTATAGAACAGCCTAAAGAAAAAAGTAAAACGAAACTTACTAAACGGAAAAGGTGATATGACGATACGAAACTTACTAAACGGAAAAGTTGATATGACAATTGTTGTTTTTGGAATTTCGCACAAAGCTACTCGAGGGCTATCTGTGCTAGCGGTCCCTAATTTAGCAGTGTAAGACTAGAGGGAAGGCAGCTAGTCATCACCACCCTCCGCCAACTCTTGGGCTACTCTTTTACCAACGAATAGTAGGATTGACCGTCACATTATAACTGATATGACGATACGAAGCTTACTAAAAGGAAAAGTTGATATGACGACACGAAGATTGCTAAACAGAAAAGCTGATATGACGATACGAAGATTGCTAAACGGAAAAGTTGATATGACGACACGAAGATTGCTAAACGGAAAAGTTGATATGACGATACGAAGATTGCTAAACGGAAAAGTTGATATGACGACACGAAGATTGCTAAACGGAAAAGTTGATATGACGACACGAAGATTGCTAAACGGAAAAGTTGATATGACGATACGAAACTTACTAAACGGAACAAGTAATATTACAATGATAATAAATTTCAGGCTACTTGAGAATGTAAGGTATGTTTATTGGATAAACCTTGAAACATTGTTACAGGTATGGAAGAACTGGACATTGTCCACGCAGGTAGAAATGAACCGTAAATATAGTCTAATGACCGAATCAAAATTTCCAGTTTATTTAGTTTTTTTGATCATTCAAATGAATCTCGTAAAATTTCTCGTAATTTCTCGAAGTCTTCACACGCTAAAAGACAAAATCGTAAAGTCTCGAATTAACATGTTACAGAAACTTAAAATTTACGATCGTATATTAAGTATTATTCTGCAAAAAAAAACAAAAAAAAACTTCAGTAAACGCCTCAAGTTTTTCTGAATTTAAAATCTTATAAAAACACGATATTAAGATGCACGACTTTTTATAGCGTCCTTTTGTTTAAATGTAGTAAAGCGCAAAAGTACACAATCGGCTATTTACGATGTGCCTACCACTTGATTCGAAATTTATTTATTTCTTGCATTGTAAGTCCGAAGACTGAGCAACTGATTGGAGGTGATAACCACAAAGGAACAGATAATATTTTATAACTCAAAACACGTCTCGGGTTCTCTTGGAATTATAGAAACAGCGTATAACCCGAAATATTTCGAGATAAAATAACGTTTGTATTTTGAATTTCACGCAAAGCCACACGAGGGCTATCTGCGCTATCCGTCCCCAATATAGTAAAGGGAAAAGTCGGTAGTCATTACCACCCACCACCAAATCTTGAGCTACTCTTTTAACAATGAAGAGTGGAATTGACCATAACGTTATAACTCCTTGGTTAAAATCGCAAATACGTTTGATGTTGCGGGGATTCGAACCTGTGACCCTCAGATTACTAGTCAAGCGCCCTAACCACGTAGCCATGCTGGGATAACGGTGTTTGAACTAATATTTTGTAAACATTTTCATCTGTGCGTCCTGTTTCTTTCGAATCTCACACTGAATTTTCTCCATAAAAATTATCTTAAATATACCTTCGTGGTAGCTGTGTAATAATATCCTTCATTTTCATGTTTTAACATTGATTTATTATTGTTGTGTTATATAACCAATACTGTCGCGTTACAATGTTATTATTATTCCAGTTGTTACAATAATGTAGGTATTGTTTTCATGGTACAATATTCTAGTTAGTATTACTGTATTACAGTATTTACCTACTATAACTGTGTTGTATTTTCTTTCACTCACAACAAACTGAACTTCCCTTTCAGTTACTCTCCTTACGGTATTTTTTATTTAATAAATCAAAAGGGATCGTTCGCTAATTACAAGCATGTAATAAAACAATACCTGCCGAACCAAACACAGGTTATAAGTTTAACACTCCTACGAAAAGTGGGGCCTAATAGGCCCCAGAGCAACTTGAAAAGTTATTAATATTAGGCTAATAATTTTGTATTTGAATGAAATTGCCATTTAAATCCATTAATGAATGGATTAACGAGATTCCCACTGTCCCTATCTACTATCTAGCGAAACCACAGCCAGGGGAACGGGCTTGGAGAAATCAGGACTAGAAACGTCTTTTCGAAGGAGTGTTAACTTCATTATATAATTACTTTTAATTTCAATAACGTACGTTGTTTTTTTGGGCAAGGCTACGATAGCAATCATTTTGGATCACTTAACAAATCACTAATTTCTTTCATAAATAATATCAAGATAAAAATAAAATCCTTGATGGCCCCGAAATGGGTCAAGATCTGGACTTTGTTCTTGCAATTCCCATCAGCTGATATTAATACTTCGAAACTTGGTATCGGTTGAGAGAGTTCTATGGCAGAGAATCATTCGGTTAAACAAAAATAAAAACCAACTTTGCCAGTAAACAAGTAAGTGAAATACCTATAGTGTTCGTTAGGGACTAACACACGATCTATTCTTATTAATATTTAACTCAACCCAGGATGAGGTAACAACATTAATGAAACCACAAAGGCGAAACATCTCTTAAAATGAAAGTCCTGATGTAATCATCTGGAGAGTAAATGTTCGTCTCTTTGTTTATGTTTCCACTTTAACTTTGCGCTATTTAAACATGTTTTATCTAAACTGTTTACGTACCAACTAGCTTTTGGGTCCATAACGTTGCTGATTACAAGAACTCCAATAACGTACTATGAAGAGAAAAACGACAATAATAAACTAAATATATCAACATTGTTGTCACCCAGTGGCATAGTGGTATGTCTGGTGACGTACAACACGACAAACAGGGTATCGATAACAGCGATGGGCTAAGCGTTGGTAGCCCATCGTGTAGATTTGTATTTAACAAAAACAACAGAGGAATAAAAAATACTTTAAAAAGCCCCATAGTTGCTGACAGATATGTCTGCGCACTTATAACGCTACAAACCGAATTTTTATACTGGTGGTGGGCAGAGCACAGATAGCCCATTATGTAGCTGTGGGCTTTACTCCAAACAACCAAACCCGTTTTCTTCTTCTTCTAAGTGTTAATTTAATTGTATTGTGGAATTGCAAAGTTTTAAAACAAGGCTTAACCCTAACTTCAATACCGATCATTACCGGAGGATTTCTTCGTGTTGTGTCATAATGAGTTATTTCATCTTTCCAGTTACAACACGCGATGCAAGTACCTGACAAAACACTTGAGTGAAATCATTCATTCTGTGTGTGTAAACTACACATATATTTGTTACTTCGGTAACACTAGCGTTCGAAACCCACCACTAATAAATGTGACCAGATGCAACAACGTTGACTGATTGATTATTTGAATTTTTTTTTTAATTTCGCACAAAGCTACTTGAGCTACTCTTTCACCAACGAATAGTGGGATTAACCGTGACATTATAACGGCCCTACATCCGAAAGGGCGAGAATGTTTGGTGTGACGGGGATTCGAATCCTATTTGAATTGAGCACAAAGCTACACATTGGACTATGTTTGCTCTGCCCACCACGCATCAAAATCCAATTTTATCATAGTAAGCTGTAAAACAACAAAACAAGAGATACCATTATGGCCAACAACTAACTGTTTATATTTAAACTAAACTACATTATAACGTTTCGCTATACATAAATACCACAAATCTGCATTTTGCGACTCAAATAATATTCACTGTATTATAGTGATAACAAAAGATTACAAAATTAATAGGTTTTTTTTTTTCGTTTGGGTTAAAAAATAAATTATAGCTTCTGATGTAAATCGAAAGACAAAAACACAAAAAGTGAAGGATGAAAATTACAGGTTCGAGAACAAATAAAACGTTGACAGTTATCTCAAAATGTCACGAGTTAAGACAGTGAAAATACAAATCTCGTAGTTCGAGTTCCCCAGCATGAAAAGAGGGCAGACGGGCAATAAGTTTCAAAACTGCAAATATTACTAAGTTTTAATCTTAGTAATGAGAGCACACAGTCATTTTAACTGTGATTTCTGAAACTACAAAAAAACAACAACAGAATTTTCAGAGTTTCTCACAAATTTTATCTGTTCATGTCCATCCCTAATCCAGAATCTACAACGAAAAGGAAGGCAATCAACTTGGGCTAATCTTCTGCAATCGAATTCGACCGTCACTCTGATAGCGCTCTCACGGCACAAAGTGCGGATGGTGCTTTTGTTTGTTTTCGGCAATGAACTCGGATTCAGAGTTCGCCAATTAGAACAGAATCATCAAAACAAACAGAATTATTACTCTGGAAATAAGATGACAACCGGATCATCAAAAACAAAGAGAATTATTACTTTGGAAATAACATAACAACCAGATCATCAAAACAAAGAGAATTATTACTCTGGAAATAAGATGACAACCGGATCATCAAAACAAAGAGAATTATTACTTTGGAAATAACATAACGACCAGATCATCAAAACAAAGAGAATTATTACTTTGGAAATAACATGACAACCGGATCATCAAAACAAACAGAATTATTACTTTGGAAATAACATGACAACCGATCATCAAAACAAACAGAATTATTACTTTGGAAATAACATGACAACCGGATCATCAAACAAACAGAATTATTACTTTTGGAAATAACATGAAACCGGATCATCAAAACAAACAGAATTATTACTTTGGAAATAACATGGCAACCGGATCATCAAAACAAACAGAATTATTACTTTGGAAATAACATGACAAATCGGATCATCAAAAACAAACAGAATTATTACTTTGGAAATAACATGACAACCGGATTATCAAAAAAACAAACAGAATTACAGTCTGGCAGCTAAGGCAAAAATTAAATTGAAGAAAATTGGAAGAAAATGAAAAAAAACAAACAAACAGATTAAACATAAATATAGTTACATATCTTCGGGCGCTCTTTCCATATTATGTCAATCGAAAACCCAATGTTAAAATCTTATTTTATCTCAAACCAATTTAACATCATACATTTCAGAAGAGTGATGTGACACCTGTGTTTAAACACATTTAACGATGTTAGTTGGTGATTTTACTACAGAACCTTTCTGTTTTTCATCCGCCTCAGAGAACTGAACTTCAAATTTTTAGCAATGGCCCATAGAGGACCCTCTAAAAGACGATTAAGAAGCAATGGGAGATATTTTAAAGTAATTAACTTCAAATTTTAGCAATGGCCCATAGGGGACTCTAAGAGACGATTACGAAGCAATGGGAGAGAATTTTAAAATAATGAACTTCACATTTTTAGCAATGGCCCATAGGGGACTCCTAAGAGACGATTACGAAGCAATGGGAGATAATTTTAAAATAATGAACTTCACAATTTTAGCAATGGCCCATAGGGAGGACTCTAAGAGACGATTAAGAAGCAATAGGAGAGAATTTAAAAGAAACACATTACGTGAAATAAACGCTCGTAATTAACGTAACAAATATTTTATAAGCTCTCGTTGGAAGGCGCTGTTATACAGTCTTAAACTAAAGAATTAAAATGTGTCTCTGTATTACAATTTTTGATTTACTTTACCGAAAGTTTATATTGATTAATATCCTAGATCACTGTAATATATAAACATCAAATAAGGTCATAAAAGTAACAAAATAAAGACCAATAGATGTATTTCTATACTCTCCTCAGTTTTGTTTCTAAAGTTTTAAAAACAAACCCTAAAGATTATATAGTTAACTGCACAGGTGACAAATACATCAAAATTAAAAACTAGGTTAAAATATCGGCAAGTTTTTTTTTATATTTTTATTTGAAGGTTATGTTTCAAGCTAGTACTCTTCGTCAGATCATTTAACATATTCTAAGCTTTTTAAAACAACTTAAGGGCATAATATAAACCTTTACGCCACATACTACACACAAATCAAATGAATAATGTACTTGATACCTTAAAGATTTTTTTAAAAATCAGGAACTAATTTTGTACCTACGCGAAAGATGTCGATCTGACAGCTGGTGAGAGAACACAAGTGACGTCTCGTGCTATACACGGAGTGAAAGGCATACGAGAACGTGGAAGGTAACGCATCCCTAAGGTTGTGGAAAACAAATGGCACATTTACATCTATCTACAGATTATTTTAAAATACTTGAGAGTCTTAGAAGCGAGGTGCGGCTAGCACGCGTCAGCATCCTCCGGTGTTACTCAAGTCGCATTGTCTACGTCACAGTTGAAAGACGTTAGCGCGTGGCAAGACGACAAAAACGGTTGATGTAAATGGAAAGCATCAGACGTCTACGAATCCCACATCCTATGCTATAGCATTCTCAGCCGTAAAGCGGGAAAACCTACTCGTGGAGGGTAAGCCACACGTGCAAGGCTCTTAAGAACGAAAAGGTTACTTAAACCAAACCACATTTTATCGACGTCACAAAAGAACGAGATGGAAACTGTTGTGTGTTCCTTCTACACCGATGACGTCATCGTCGTGTAGATCCATCCATCCAACTTGCCACGTGCGTCACTATAGTTCAATTCGTTTTCTTCACAACAGCTCCGAATCACTTGTTATTGTGAATATAATAATTCTCGGTTCTTCATAATTTCAACTTTCGCTGTAGAAACGTCTAATAATGAACACGCTCAGGGCTCTGTGGTATTGTTTTTTTGTTTTTTTTTATTTTACCTGTAGTTTTATCGGAGTTTATTATTAATGCAAAAGAAAACAACAACAAAAACAAGATGTAAACGGATCCAAAGGAAAACATTAGTGACTTTTCACGAGTAAATACTGGGGTTTATTTTGTTTGGCGGAAGTAAAAATGAAAAACGTATTCAATAGATTAATGTTTTGATGAACAGAATTCAACGAGGTTCGCTGCGGATCAAACACAGAACACAGTGCCACCTGTGATATTAAGAAAACAACACGTTTCTGATTCTTAAGTAAGGCTTTTCGTTTGAATAAAGGTTATGTTACAGGCACAGAACAAGTATTGGTATTTATATTTATTCTAATGTATTATTGTTATACGTATATTTTGTATTTATTACATTTTTCAAATAAAATTATTTAATATTTTGTGAATGACTTCGAGATAAGGAGAAAAACGAAATAAAAATCTAGTAATTTTTTTTTTTAGTAAATCCGGGCTTTTGGGGGAAAAATCGGTTTAAAGTGAATACACCGAGCCAGTCTCCTTCGGTGTTATTCTGAAATTCAATGTGTTCCCCTTTGAGACATTTATTTGCAAATTAATGAATATTAAACGAAGTTCTTGCTTCGTAGAACTACAGAGTGTGACGTAAAAGACAACTCATTTGTTTGTCACAACTGCAGGAAGGAGTGTTTATCCTGATAGCACGAAGGAAGAAGTCCGTGGTATAAGATGACAATATGATTTACTGATTGACACTTTGTGTGGCCTAACACTACAGTAACACTGTCGATAACAAACACTTCCTTATTCGCCGTGTAGTACGGGTTTCCAATAAAAACATATTAGAAACGCATATCATCTTGATCGCACATCTTATCCGTTGTACGTCACTGATGACCTGCACCGTGACCAATATGACGTCATGTTTCTCGTAACTGAAAACTGTTTACTGCCAATCACAAAGCTACACAATGAGCAAGTTGCATTGTGCCTACCGCGAGTATCAAAACCCGATTATTTGGGTTATAAGTACAGAAACGTATCACTGAGCTACTGTGGAAGGGGGGACAACTAGTAATGTAACGTTCAATAAAGAAATGACTGTAAATAATTAATTTAGTTAATTAATGGTGTCCCACTCTTCCTGGACTAGATAGCAGGCGGTCCGTTATAATCTGACGTCTAGGTATTTATCATACAGCTGGTGGGTGGAACATAGTGAATAAAGCGTACTCAAGTACACACCAGCATGTCTCGGGCCAATCTCAAACTCGCAACCATCGGACTACGAGTCCAAAGCGTTAAACCACTGAGCCACACCGGCCATTGTTATATGACGTCACAAAACTACCGGCTGAATAATATATTTATTTGTGTAAAATAGGCCGGTGGGTGTGCAGTGAGTGATTCTAAAGGTTCCAGTGATTTTGTCATAAAAAATACGCCCCGCCATTTACAACTCTTGTTGCGCTACAAGAGTGGAATTTGACTTCCACTATCCGGTAAAATATGGGTAGTTCGAGAGTTTGTAGTAAGTACCACCAGCTAAATTACAGACAATCATTCGTTTATAGCCCTTTGTGTAAAAGTGCGACACAACTGTTTTCTACTGATGATTGGCTAATGGTCATCTGGTTAACGGTCATGCGAAACAAAGTTTCCGCATCTGTAGTAGTCTCAACATGTGGTAGTCGGTGTGCTAGTTACAGGAAGCAGTACCTACCAAAGTCTCCATATCTGTAGCAGTCTCTATATGAGAGTCGACGTGCCAGTTACAGGAAGCAGTACCTACCAAAGTCTCCATATCCATAGTAGTCTATATATATGATAGTCGACGTGCCAGTTACAGGAAGCAGTACCTACCAAAGTCTCCATATCCATAGTAGTCTCTATATATGATCGACGTGCCAGTTACAGGAAGCAGTACCTACCAAAGTCTCCATATCCATAGTAGTCTCTATATATGATAGTCGACGTGCCAGTTACAGGAAGCAGTACCTACCAAAGTCTTCATATCCATAGTAGTCTCTATATATGATAGTCGACGTGCCAGTTACAGGAAGCAGTACCTACCAAAGTCTCCATATCTAAAGTGGTCTCTAGAAGTTTTAGTGAAAGTTTGTCACAGATCTGTCCACAAAAAACAAAACAGGGGAACAAAATTTACTGGTTGTAATGGATTCATTATCGTGTGTTTCATTGCTATTAAAGGAAACAAATAGTAACGGATATATTTTCCATGTTATTTATAATTTAGCAGCGAGACATATCAAGCAGTCGTTTTTAGAATATATCACCTTGTTCGGGTAAATTATTCAACAGACGTACGTTACCTCGACAACAAAATACTGACGTCAACTCTATCGATGATATATTTAATATTCAAACTCAAAAACATATCCCACAAATTTTATCTTATTCGTACAAACGTGTCGTGACTTGGACTACAAAAATTGGGTGTTTCTTTGTCAAATCTCGCGAAGTTACTCGAGAGCAATTTGTGCTAACAATCTTCAATTGTGATCTGAGATACTTAATTGGCTACTCTTTACAATAAAAGAAAGTGGAATAGACCTTCACATGACTCAAAGACCGAGCGAGCAAGTTCAGTGGCGGGATTCTAACTCGTGACCTGCAGATTGTGAGTCATGTGCTATAGCTATTAAGAGCCTCACGCTAAACACAAAAATAATCGCAGTGAAACGTTTTAAACAGTTATAGTTTGTTTTGAATTTCGCGCAACGTTACACGAGGGCTATCTGTGCTAGCCGTCCCTAATTTAGCAGTGTAAGACTAGAGGGAAGGCAGCTAGTCATCACTACCCACAGCCAACTCTTAGGCTACTCTTTTATCACCAGTGGGATTGACCGTCATTATAACGCCCCAAGGCTGAAAGGGCGAGCATGTTTGGCGCGACGGGGATGCGAACCCGCGACCCTCAGATTACGAGTCGCATGCCTTAACACGTTTGGCCATATTATAAAGACGTATACAAATATATATAAATACATACACACACGTACAACAGGTTTGGATCTGCAAGGATATTTTGCCATCTCATGTAAGTTGAATCTCACATGCACATGAATGGTTCATGAAAACTCAAAATGTACCTTCCTTGAAAAATGAGTAGAAAAGCAAATTATCTAAATCTTTGTTTGGAAACCCAAAAGTATCTTTGTACTAAGTAAATCGATCGAGATATGGCTAAGTAATTGAACAAACCCTAAAATTATGGGTTTATTTTTCCCTCCTCCCTCCCCAAGTACTAAATATGGGTATATCCCAAATATTGTATGTATATATACAGCTTCTTTAAAAGTATTTGTATCAAATCCCATGTTCGCTGCTCGAAATACGGGAAATAATTGTAAACAACAAAAAACTAAAATTACGCCCTCTAGCGACATATTGATTCTGCCAACTATTAAAATGAATAAATCCACCATTTTTATTGTTCAAGAGTTTAAGACCTTTAGAAAGTTTATTACTGTCAAAGCATGTAAAGTGATTAACATATACGTAAGTAACTGACCAAAACTTGTGAGCTTTTGAGGCCTCTGAACCTCCCCTCCTCCTTGTCCTCAAAGCCTCGAAATGTGCAAATTTAACTTTTCTAACGTCAATTTGTTGAGCGCTTGAAATTCGTGTTTGTTCAAATTTTCATCTTGACTGCTATAATAGCGCATCAAGAATATACATTTCTATACTTTGTTAGACTTTTGGTCCCATAAAGTCTTTTAAAATACAAATAAAAGAAAGATTAAGATGCCCTCTGGGTGTATTGAACAAAATATAGCCCTACCGAGTTTCAAATCACTTCCTCAAGAAATGAAAGAGTTGTGGTAGATTGAAATAGAGAACAATAGGAAAACATTATGTTTCTCTGCGGAGACAACAAAAACACAACTCTAACTAGGTATGTGTTTCGATCCATAATCGTTTAACTTTGATCAAGTTATATACGTACCATTAACTGCCAGTATTGTCCAAGTATCATCTGCCATTATACCCAGTATATATACACATAACAATAAGCATCACTTGTTTTCTGTATAAAAAATGCACATCTAACTGTACTAAGTGTATTATAACTCCAGCGTTGTTAGCCGCGACATAGTGGCTCATAAAACGTGTCAGTTTTCCAAGTACAAGCTTGTATCTCGTAGCTTCGTCATCTCTTGACCGATTTGAGATCAAATTACAGTTTTGGATTCAAGAGATCAAATCATTTCGACTGATGTATTTGCTCACCAAAGTCTTGCAGATGAATTTAACCTAATCCTGCCTAAACAATTTCCAATTTTAGGGTAGTCTGATACAAATCCTGATGGGTAATAATATCGAATCGGGTATAGGTGGGTTCCACGGACCGTAATCCTACCTTAAAGAATTTCAAGTTCCGCGGCTACTGAGGATTCCCACTTGTTTAACTAATAAATAACTAGAAATAGATAAGCGAAATGTAACTTACCGTTGAGTCGCTCTAGATAGGAATATTATTACCACGTATTGAAACTATAAAAACGGTGGTATAGTGTCTTTAAAATACCGTGATATCGATGTTGACTCCAGTGTTTGTCAGAAATGTTGAAAATGACCCTCCAACTGCTAAACGCTTCACATAAACGTCCACGTTCAGTCACGAGAACAGAGCTAGTGCAGGCAGGTGGCAGATGTCTTTCACTCATCCAAACGCTAAAGCCACTTCCGTATGG